>NC_091950.1:11110962-11290890 GCF_031021105.1 Erythrolamprus reginae
ATAAAGAACATTGTTTTGAATTTTCAAATGTGTGTGTGTCTACAATTTGTACCCTTGAATTTTCGGGAGGCTCCTATCAGAGAGCCCGGCAGAACACATTATATCCTTCTTGAGATGCGGTGACCAGAACTGTACACAGGACTCCAAGTGTGGTCTCACCATCGATTTGTACAAAGGATGCTGGTAGGCAGAGACAGAGGCGAGGAACCCTTGCCTCCCCATCACATAGTTTCATAGTGAAGCGTGGGTATCTACCTAGTACCAAAATAACAGAGCAATGGGTTTGGAAGGGACCTTGGAGGTCTTCTAGTCTAACCCCCGTCTTGTTTCGTCCTTAGAAAGGAAGGAGAAGCGCGGAGACTGTGGAATTGCCTCTCCTGGACTCAAAATAGTAAAAATTATAATAATCTCAAAGCAAAAGAATTTAATCAGCTGCAGACTTGGCACCAAGGCATGCGCACAAGGCCCTTTCAAGGCGCTCCTTTGAACCTCTGGATCAAAGCAGAGCCTATTTGAAAGGGAACAATGCTCCCAATTTGCCTTTCATATGGACCGGGCTCTTTAATCAAGGTTTAGCATGGTCCCTTTGAAATGCACCAGGAGATCTCTTTAAACTAAACAAAGGGGACTGTGCATGGAAGTGTTAAGCTAAGCCACACGTTTCTGCCTTGTTCTTTTTAAAGTCATGATTATGGGGTTTTTGGTGGATGGGTGGGTGGAGAGAGAGTGTGTGTAGGTAGCCCCTGATCTTACACAGACCCCATTGGGGGTTGCCTTAGCCCCCAACCCTCCCCGACTCACAAAACAGGAAATGGAGAATTTCCAGGGAAGAAGCGGTGTGAATAAAATTGAACTGTGATCTCACTTGCCGAGTGTGAGATTCTAGGTCAAGCATCAGCTCCCATCAGTGCAAAAAGATGCACAGGGAAGAGAAAGAGAGAGAGAGAGAAAGAGATGGGAAGAGGCACAAGGGAAGAGAGTGAAAGGGGAAGGGAGTGAAGGAAGGGAAAGGAAGGGAAAGGGAGAGAGAGAAAGAGAAAGAGAAAGAAAGAAGCAAAAGGGAAGAGGGAAGGGAAGGAAGGAGGGATGGATGGAGGGAAAGGGAGAAGAAGGGAAAGGAAAAGAATAAGGGAAGGAAGGAACAAAAGGAAAGGAAAGGGAAAGAAGGAAAGGAAAGGAAGAATGGAGGGAAGGAAGGAGGGAGGGATGGAGGGAAAGGGAAAGTATAAGGGAAGGGAAGGAGAAAAGAAATGGAAAGGAAAAGAAAGGAAAGGAAAAGAAAAGAAAGGAAAGGAAAGGGAAAGAAAGAAAGGAAATGAAGAATGGAGGGAAGGAAGGAGGGAGGGATGGAGGGAAAGGAAAAGGAAGGGAAAATAAAAGTATAAGGGAAGGAAAAAAGGAATAAGGGAAAGGAAAGGAAGAATGGAGGAAGGGAAAGAGAAAGGAAGAGAAAGATGGAAAAGACGGGAAAGGAATGAAGGAAAGGGGGAAAGGAAAAGGAAAGGGAGAAGAAGGGAAAGGAAAAGAATAAGGGAAGGAAGGAAAAAAGAAAAGGAAAGGAAAGGGAAAGAAGGAAAGGAAGAATGGAGGGAAGGGAAGGAAGGAGGGAGGGAAAGTGAGAAGGGAAAGGAAGAGAATAAGGGAAGGAAAAAAGAAAAGGAAAGGGAAAGAAGGAAAGGAAAGGAAAGGAAGAATGGAGGGAAGGGAAGGAAGGAGGGAGGGAAAGTGAAAAGGGAAAGGAAGAGAATAAGGGAAGGAAAAAAGAAAAGGAAAGGGAAAGAAGGAAAGGAAAGGAAAGGAAGAATGGAGGGAAGGGAAGGAAGGAGGGAGGGAAAGTGAGAAGGGAAAGGAAGAGAAAGGAAAAGAATAGGGGAAGGAAGGAAAAAAGGAAAGGGAAATTGGAAAGAGGAAAGGAATAAGGGAAGGGAAGGAGAAAAAAACAGAAAGGAAAGGAAAGGAAAGAAATGGAAAAGAAAGGAAAGGAAAGGAGAGGAAAGGAAAAGAAAGGAAAGGAAAAGAAAAGAAAAGAAAGGAAAAGAAAGGAAAAGAAAGGAAAGGAAAGGAAAGTGGTGTGAGAAATCCAGACAGGGCAATTAACACTTTCCCAAACAGCCCAGCACTTTCAGAAACACCTTGGTGTCAAAACGTGTCCAGGCAGGAAGTGAGAAAAGAGAATCCATCTTCCCTTTTTTGCAGACACATTTTATTCCAAGGGGGGTGGGGGGGCACCCATGAGATTGTGTGTGTGTTTGTGTGTTTCTGTGTGTGTATGTGTGAAAAATCATGATTGCAGCCATGTCTGTGTAACCAAATCCCACCCACCCCTTTTTTTCCACAGCATCTTGATTTATTTTATTTTTTTTTGGACCCCCTCCAGGATTTGTCCCTCCTTAAGGACTAGTAACTTGTTGAAACAGAAAAAAACCTTAAATTTTAAGTGGACCGAAGAAGTCCCATCAATCACAGTCGCCACAGAAATAGGGTGCAGCAAGACCCTTAGAGGAGTTTAATCCGGTCTTTTTTCTTCTTTTTTACCATTTCATACCCAGGAATATTTTATTTATGGAATTATTGATGAGTCCCCTATCCGGTGCCACCGGGGCCTCTATGGGGAGCCGACAAATTAAACCGTGTTAAACAAGCTCATGAATAATACCATAAACACATATTAGAATTGCATAATGAATCAAAAAGAGTCTCGTATTTATGAACCTTCCAATGGGCCACCTCTGCAGGGACATAAATTTAAAAGGGCAGGAGGGAAAATTGAGAATATAAAAATGGAAATAGTTGGGGGTCTCTTTTTTTTAATACCCCTGAAGGGTTAAACTCTCTCAAAACACCAATTCTGGCTACAGACAGCGTAGAATGTACATGTCACAAACTGCTTTAATTACGAACAGTCCTCGACTTGCATCCATTCATTTAGCGACCGTTCCGAGTTATGGCGGCACTGAAAAAAGATCACTTATGACTAGTCCTCGCACTTGCGCCCTGATGATTGGCCCAAAATCACCCAGCTGCCTCTTATATATAAGGCGGGACTAGAACTCACAGTCTCCTGGTGATTGGACCAAAGTCACCCAGATGGCTTTCATGCCTAAGGCGGGACTAGAACTCACAGTCTCCTGGTGATTGGACCAAAGTCACCCAGATGGCTTTCATGCCTAAGGCAGGACTAGAACTCACAGTCTCCTGGTGATTGGACCAAAGTCACCCAGATGGCTTTCATGCCTAAGGCGGGACTAGAACTCACAGTCTCCTGGTGATTGGACCAAAGTCACCCAGATGGCTCTCATGCCAAAGGCGGGACTAGAACTCCCAGTCTCCTGGTGATTGGCCCAAAATCACCTAGACGGCTCTCATGCCAAAGGCGGGGACTAGAACTCACAATCTCCTGAT
The DNA here is from genome assembly GCF_031021105.1 of Erythrolamprus reginae. Classification (NCBI taxonomy): domain Eukaryota; kingdom Metazoa; phylum Chordata; class Lepidosauria; order Squamata; family Dipsadidae; genus Erythrolamprus; species Erythrolamprus reginae. Next base: position 11,114,365 of record NC_091950.1, read on the forward strand.
GATTGGATCAAAGTCACTTAGATGGCTCTCATGGCAAAGGCGGGACTAGAACTCAAAGTCTCCTGGTGATTGGCCCAAAATCATCTAGACGGCTCTCATGCCAAAGGCGGGACTAGAACTCCCAGTCTCCTGGTGATTGGACCAAAGTCACCCAGACAGCTTTCATGTCTAAGGCGGGACTAGAACTCACAATCTCCTGGTGATTGGACCAAAGTCACCCAGATGGCTTTTATGCCTAAGGCGGGACTAGAACTCACAATCTCCTGGTGATTGGCCCAAAGTCACCCAGATGGCTCTCATCCCTAAGGCGGGACTAGAACTCACAGTCTCCTGGTGATTGGATCAAAGTCACCCATCTTTCTAATCTGGCGCCTGGTTCCCTAGACAAAATATTATCTTCGTTCTATTCCATTGTGCTTTCTCCTCTCTCCTGCTACTGTTCCAGATTTAATGAGGACTAGCCCCGCAAACAGGCCCATCAGCCGCTCTTCGAAGCCTCGCTGCCTTTTCCTCCACCAGCGCAAACCACTTGACAGCCGAGTGTCAAAAGCGCATGATTGATGTGGGATGGATCAGCCACCCATCAAAACGGCAGTGACAGATCTAGTCAAAGCACTTCAGGCAAGTGTTGTTGCCGTGTTTATTTATACAGTATATATATTTTAAAATGCTTTATGTTTTCAGTCACATCGATCGCATGATCTGATTTTTACAGCGGCGCCTCCCGGAGTCCAAATTTTTCAGTATTTAAGATATGATATCATAACCTTTATGTTGGCTTTTTTTCTGCAAACGCACCGGCACCCATTAAAAAACACATTTTGTGAGTCCTTTCTCAAACGCTATTCTCAAAAATCGTGAATACATTTGACACGAGGGGTGAAAACGGGGAGAGAAAAATGCCAAATTTGTTTGCCAAATGTTTCCTTCCTGGGCTTGCAGGCAAATCCTCGGCTTAACAGCCATTTATTTAGTGACTGTTCAATGGGACGACAGCTCTGAAAAAAGTGACTTACATAGGCATGGGCGGGAAGCAAAATTTCGCGAGGGAATGCACCTGTATGCAAGATTTCGGTGATTTTGTTGCAAGATAATTGAAACGGCGCAGGGGGTGCAGCAATCGATACTGGTGTGGCGTTCTTTCCCAACCTTGGCAACTTGAAGATATTTGGACTTCAACTCCCAGAATTCCCCAGCCAGCGCTGGCTGGGGAATTCTGGGAGTTGAAGTCCAGATATCTTCAAGTTGCCAAGGTTGGGAAACACTGCTTTACTGTATTGGTAGCAACCGGATCAGGGATGGGCTGTCAAAAATAATACCACACTGTGGGCGTGGCTTATTTCATGGGTGTGACTTAGTGGTCATATGACCGGGTAGGAGTGGCTTGCTGGCCCTGTGACCAAGTGGGAGTGGCTTGACAATCATGTCACCGGGGTGGCTTGATGGTCATGTGACCGGGTAGGAGTGGCTTGCCAGCCATGTGACCGGGTAGGAGGGGCTTGACAATCATGTGACCAGGGGGTGGCTTAAAGGTCATGTGACTGGGTGGGAGTGGCTTACTGACCAAAATAAGTTTTCAAATAGGTGCCTGGACTCTTTTTCAGTGGATGAAGTTACATTATTTGAATAGCCGCAAAAAAGGACAAACGATAGACAGCATTATTTGTTGAGGAGCACAGGAACATTTTGAGGTTTTGTAGTGAACCCACAAGATTCAGTATGATAACAGGTTAGGCAAGTAGCTCAATTTTCTTTCATTGCTATAAATGTTCAGTTCTAGATTAAAGGGATCAAAGCATTTATGCATAAAAACATACTATTGAATTATTTCCTATTTTAAAAATAATTAGGGATCATACTACGGTACTAAAGAAGGAAGGACAATTAAGTATTAATTTTATTAATATACTTAATTAAGTACAGTGGTACCTCTACCTAAGAATGCCTCTACTTATGAACTTTTCTAGATAAGAACCAGGTGTTCAAGATTTTTTGGCCTCTTCTCAAGAACCATTTTCCACTTACAAATCTGAACCGCCGAAACTGTAACCATAAATGGCAGGGAGAAGCCTCCGTGGGGCCTCTCTAGGAATCTCCTGGGAGGAAACAGGGCTGGAAAAGGTGGGGAGAAGCCTACATGGGACCTCTCTGGGAATCTCCTGGGAGGAAACAGGGCCGGAAAAGGTGGGAAGAAGCCTCCGTGGGGCCTCTCTAGGACTCTCCTGGAAGCAAACAGGGCAGGAAAAGGCAGGGAGAAGCCTCTGTTGGGCCTCTCTAGGAATCTCCTAGGAGGAAATAGGGCTGGAAAAGGCAGGGAGAAGTCTCCGTGGGGCCTCTCTAGGAATCTCCTGGGAGGAAACAGGACTTCCACCCTCCCTGTGCTTTCCCCAATTGCACGTATTACTTGCTTTTACATTGATTCCTATGGGAAAAAATGCTTCTTCTTACAAACTTTTCTACTTAAGAACCTGGTCACGGAACGAATTAAGTTCGTATGTAGAGGTACCACTGTATTCAATAAATAGTGCATAAACTTACTGCCCCCACCGTGTCACCCCCTCCCTGTGGGGACAGCTGCCCATCACTGAACCTGCTACTGGAGAGGGACTAGAAACGGCCTTTTACCTGATCTGAGGGGACATCCGAGTCCTCGCCCGCTGTGGCGAGGAGGGCCTTGCTCCGGTTAAGATCGGCGGCGTCCACCTTGATGAGTCGGTGTTTGGGGGACCCGTATTTTCCTTCCAGATTGCCGCCGCAGCCGCCGCAGCCTTTATTCGGTGAGCCTCCGGGATCCAGATCCGTTTTGCCGTCCCCGTCTTCGTAGGGATCCTCAAAATCTAGGCTCTTCTGGGCCCGGTAGGCCTTTAAGATGTCGCTCTCGGTGTAATCTGGCTTGGGGGGTTGCGGGGGAGACCTCCTGCTCCCGAAACTGAGGTAATCCTTAAACCATTTGGCCATGGTTTATCCGAGGTCAGGGGCGGCCACCGGCACCCCGCTGACCCTCCACCCCCTAAATTTCCTGAGAGACGGACAAGCCGAATTAGGAACAGAAAACGAGATCTTCCAATTCTCGCTCCAGATCGTGCGTGGGAATCGGGATTGGTAAATCCGGATTAGCTGCTCTCCATCACTGGTCCTGGTGTGAAGAAGGAAAGGGAAGCAGAGTGGTTATTTCACCCTGTGCTGGTAGTCCTTGATTTACACGTGACGGTTCAAAGTTACGACAGCAGTGGAAAAAAGTGATTTAGGATCATTTATCTCTCTCTCTTTCTTTCTCTCTCTCTCTCTCTCCCCCCTCTCTCTCTTTCTCTCTCTCTCTCTTTCTCTCTCTCTCTCTCTTTCTCTCTTGCTTTCTTTCTCTCTCTCTTTCTCTCTCTCTTGCTTTCTTTCTTTCTCTCTCTCTTTCTTTCTCTTTCTTTCTTTCTCTCTCTCTCTCACTTTATTTCTCTCTCTCTCTCACACTTTCTTTCTCTCTCTCTCGCTTTCTTTCTCTCTCTTGCTTTCTCTCTCTCTCTCGCTTTCTCTCTCTCTTGCTTTCTTTCTCTCTCTCTTTCATTCTCTTGCTTTCTTTCTTTCTCTCTCTCTCGCTTTTTTTCTCTCTCACTTTCTTTCTCTCTCTCTCTTTCTTTCTCTATTTCTCGCTTTCTTTCTCTCTCTCGCTTTCTTTCTCTCGCTTTCTTTCTCTCTCCCCCTCTCTTTCTTTCTCTCTCTCCCCTCTCTCTCTTTCTCTCTCTCTCTCTCTTTCTTTCTCTCTCTCTCTCCCCCTCTCTTTCTCTGTCTCTCTTTCTTTTTCTCTCTCTCTCTCTCTTTCTTTCTCTCTCTCTTTCTTTCTCTCTCTCTCTTTCTCTCTCTCTCTCTTTCTCTCTCTCTCTTTCTCTCTCTCTCGCTCCCCCCTCTCTCTCTTTCTCTCTCTCTCTCCCCTCTCTCTCTCTTCGCACCAAGCAAACCTGGGCAAACGCCCCCCTCGCCACAGCCGAAAGATGATGGTCCAACGTCAGCTGTGGATTGAGGAGGTCGCCCAAGTTGCAGCATCCTCATGGTCCCATGATCAAAATTCAGAGACACGTGGCAAATGACTTGTATTTGTGACCGTTGCAGCATCCTGGGGTTACATGATCCACCTTTTACGACAAGCAAAGCCAACTGGGAGGAGCCAGATTCACTTAACGACCAGGTGACTAAGTTAATGACCCCAGCGATTAACTTCTGCAACGATCGTAAGGGAGCTCGTAAAATGGGGCAGCTGTCACTTAATGACTGTCTCACTTAACGACCATCTCCCTTAATGACCATCTTGCTTAACAACCATCTCACTTAATGACCCTCTTGGTTAATGATAATCTTGCTTAATGACTGTCTAACTTAACAACCATCTCGCTTAATGTCCGCTTAATGACCAACTCACTTATTGACCATCTCACTTAATGACCGCCTCACTTATCTACCGTCTTGCTTAATGACTGTCTTGCTTAACAACTATCTCACTTAACGACCATTTCACTTAACAACCATCTCGCTTGACAACCTTCTCACTTAGCTACTGTCTCACTTAACGACTGTCTCACTTAATGACTGTCCCGCTTAACGACCATCTCGCTTAACGACAGAAATTTTGGACTCAGTTGTCATAAGTCAAGGACCATCTGCAATATTGCTGGAATTGTACAATTTAATTTAATTTATTAATTTAATTTATTAGATTTGTATGCCGCCCCTCTCCGTGGACTCGGAGCATCTCACAACCAAATAACACAGTACAACAAATCTAATATTAAAAAACATTTAAAACCCAACATTAAAACCATGCAACACAATGTTACCCCCCCACACACACCATTCCAGTAACCTAAGCTTAACATTTACATGGAATAAATTGCTCGCAATATCTGAGGATCCGACATTGCCAAAACTGGATATGAAAGAGAAAGAGAGGGAGAGGGGAGGAGGGAGAGGGAGGGAGGGAAAGAGAAAGAGAGGGAGGGAGGAAAAGAGAGGGAAAGAGAGAAAGAAAGAGAGAGGGGGGGAGTTAGGGAGGGTGAGGGAAGGAGGGAGAGAAAGAGAAAGAGACGGAGCAAAAAGAGAGGGAGAGAGGGAGAGGGTGGAAGGCAGGGAGAGAGAAAGAGAGAGGGGGAGAAAGAGAAAGTGAGGGAGAGAGAAAGAGAGGGAGGAAGAAAGAGAGGAAGAGGGGGAGGGAGGGGGAGAGAGAGAAAGAGAGAAAGAAAGAGAGGGAGTGAAAAAGAGAAAGTAAGGGAGAGAGAAAGAGAGGGAGAGAGAGGGAGAGGGGAGAGAAAGAGAGAAAGAAAGAGAGAGAGGGACTGAGAAAGAGAAAGAGAGAAAGAGAGAAAGAGAGGAAGAGGGGGAGAGAAAGATGGAGGGAGGGAGAGAGGGGGAAAGAGAGAGAGAGAAAAAAGAGAGAAAGATAAATAGAGAGGCAGTGAGAAAGAAAGGGAGGGAGAGAGAAAGAGGGGGAGAGAAAAACAGAGAGGGAGAGAGGAAGGGAGGGAGAGAGAGAGAGGAAGAGAGAAAGAGAAAGAGAGGGACTGAGAAATAGAAAGCAAGGGAGAAAGAGAGGGAGAGAGAGAAAAACAGAGAGGGGGAGGGAAAGAGGGAAGGAGAGGGAGTTAATGTGTATTGCAGAGTCTGCACACACAGAGACACAAAGACACACACACACAAAATGGGTAGAAGGGAATAGCCTGGAACATATTTGGCAGACAGGAATCTCAATATTGCTGAAGCTAAAAAAAACCCCCACAACCCTGTGAATTTAGGCAAGCCATCAATTTTGCCCTTCCTTGCTTGCTTCCGTCTTCCATATCCGTAAGGAGTTGGGCGGCCTATACATTTAATAAAATAAATTAAATATTAAATTGCAATTTTTGGCTTACCTTCCTAGATAGATGTATGGAATATTGCCATAAAGTACCGTGGCCTGTTTAAGGATTTGTTATTATGGTTGTTTTGCACTGGGGTTTTTATTGCTATGGAGAGAGCAGGGATGAAAAATATTATATATCTCAGACTAATAAGCAAGGCTGGATAAAGATTTACAAGGGTGTTTTTTCTCCCCTGCAAACTTCTACAGAACAATACACCAAACCAGATTTTGCTGTAAAAACCAGATTTTAAGCAATATTGAGTCTGCAGATATTGCGAGGCAATCGTTTCATATTTTATTTTATTCATTCAATCGAATGCCACCAAATCTTTATAAGAGGAACTCTGGAGACGGCACCCCCCAAAAAAAAGGCATTTAGGATTTCGACAAATGCCAGAAAGCTGCTTTCTCAAATGTGTGGGCTACCTCACTGGGTTGTTGTAAGTGTACCAATAAACCTTTTTGATTGTTTATCATAAGAAAAGGACTAGGAGTGACAGGTTAGCGGTCTTCCAATATCTCAGGGGCTGCCACAAATAATAATAATAATAATAATAATAATAATAATAATAATAATAATAATAATATTAATAAGAAGAAGAAAAAGAAAAAGAAAAAGAAGAAGAAGAACACCACAAGAACACAGGAACAAGGGGACACAATTTGAAGTTAGTTCGGGAAAGATCAAAAGCAACATGAGGAAATATTATTTGACTGAAAGAGTAGTAGATCCTTGGAACAAACTTCCAGTAGACGTGGTAGATAAATCCACAGTAACTGAATTTAAACATGCCTGGGATAAACATATATCCATCCTAAGCTAAAATACATAAAATGGTATAAGGGCAGACTAGATGGACCAGGAGGTCTTTTTCTGCTGTCAGTCTTCTATGTTTCTATAATAATAATAATAATAATAATAATAATAATAATAATAATAATAATAATAATAATAATAATAATAATTTATTGGACTTGTATGCCACCAAGCTATTCTCCAAAGCACCTGAGGGTAGAACAAGAAGCAATGGGTGGAAACTAAACAAGGAGAGAAGCAACTTAGAACTAAGGAGCAATTTCCTGACAATTAGAACAATTAACCAGTGGAACTGCTTGCCTCCAGAAGTTGTGAATGCCCCAACACTGGAAGCTTTTAAGATGTTGGATAAGTGATGTAGGGTTGGACTAGAAGACCTCCAAGCTCCCTTCCATTCTGTTATTCTCTATTCTGTATTCTATTATTGTATTGATTCATCCAACATAAATTTAATCTTTAGGCTGGGCATTCTCTGATGAGCCAATCTAACAAAGGACAGTTATTTTTTTTCTTATTGTTCTTCTTATTCTTATTTTTAGTTTAATCTTCAATTCAATTCACAGTCCAGGATCGGTAAAAACTTAACACTTCAAATTCTAGCCAAGGACCTAACCACTGTTAATGTAACGTCTGAATATATAGGTAGTTTTGAGTCGGGTGGCTTTTAAAATTTGGAATATTATATTGTTATTATAATTATTATTGTTGTTTTATATTATCACCAATAATAATTAAAAGCCCTATCTCAGTCATCCTGTTTCTTTCCCATGGAAACAGCTGGGCTTTCAGACATGATTCTACCCTAAATGGCAGAGATTAGAAGAAAAACCTAGGCATTTAAACAAATCCTGTATAATCTCATTGCTCTGATCTTTAAATTGCATTTTGGTAGCTTGTTTTTTGGCCACGTTTCCCTTCTTCCCAAGTTCCTAGGATTTGGTACAGTGGGGGGATACATATACTTTCAAGTTTTCCTTGAAAATCCATCTGGCTAAGACAAGGAAAGTTCAACACACAAATCTTAGGGGGAGGAAAGACAGACTCTTTCCCAAACATCTGCCTTATGTCTCCCTCCTGCGGAACTCAGCAGGGCTCATATCACGTTTGATTTTTTTTTTTTTAAATTGCCAGGCTTGAAATTATTCAACCTAATGAATAAAAAGACTGTTCACACTTTTCAGATTCGGGTCAAAAGATAATTTTGTCCTTCCCTGCCAATCCAACATATCACACCCCCAAAACACTTTTCTTTTTGAAAAATCAGTGCCAACGGTTTGAGTCAAAACAGGGAGAGAGAAAACATCATTTTTTTTTTTAAAAAAAAAGGCATTTCAGAAAAGGGAAGAGTGAAGGGAAGGAGAGGAGAGGAGATGAAGTAAATAGATGAGGAAGGGAAGGGAAGAGTGAAGGGAAGGAGAGGAGAGGAGGGGGAAGGAAAGGAAAGGAAGAATAGGAAAGGAGAGGAGAGGAGAGAGGGAAGGGAAGAAAAAGAAAAAGGGGAAAGGAAAGGGGGAAGGAACGGAAAAGAGGAAAGGAAGAAGAGGAAGGGAAAGGAAAAGAAGAAGAGGAAAGAGAAGGGGAAGGGAAGGAAAAGAGGAAAGAAAGAAGAGAAAAGGAGAGGGAGAAGGGAAGGGAAGGAAAAGAGGAATGGAAGAAGAGGAAAGGAAAGGAAAAGAGGAAGAAGAGGGAGGGAAAGGAAAAGAAGAAGAGGAAAGGGGAAGGGAAGGGAAGGAAAAGAGGAATGGAAGAAGAGGAAATGAAAGGAAAAGAAGAAGAGGAAAGGGAAGGGAAGGAGGAAAGGAAGAGAAAAGGAAAAAAAAGGGGGAAAGGAAGGAAAAGAGGAATGGAAGAAGAGGAAGGAAAAGGAAAAGAAGAAGAGGAAAGGGAAGGAGGAAAGGAAGAGGAAAGGAAAAGGAAAGGGGAAAGGAAGGAAAGGAGGAAAGGAAGAAGATGAAAGGAAAGGAAAAGAAGAAGAGGAAAGGGAAGGGAAGGAGGAAAGGAAGAGGAAAGGAAAAGAAAGGGGGAAGGGAAGGAAGAAGAGAAAAGGAAGAAGAGGAAAGGAGAAGGAAGGGGGAAGGGAAGGAAAAGAGGAAAGGAAGGAGAGGAAAGGAAAGGAAAAGAAGAAGAGGAAAGGAGAAGGAAGGGGGAAGGGAAGGAAAAGAGGAAGGGAAGAAGATGAAAGGAAAGAAAGGAAGTGAATAGATGGGGAAAGAAATGAAGGCGGGAAGAGAAGGGAAGGCAGGAAAAAGACCCCAATCCATTTACCGGCATCTCCTGCCAGGATCCGAGAGGAAATTCAGCGGGAAAACAGGAGAAACCCGAGATTTCATCCAGAAAAGCGCAGCGCCCAGCCAGCCGTCCGCCGCTTTCTCTCGCCGAGCCTCCTCCGACGGCGGCGTTTCTGGTCCTCCTCCTCCTCCTCTTCCTCCTCCTCCTCCACCCTTCCTTCCGCGCTTGTTCTAAAGTTCAGCCTCGGCCAGGGGGCTTCAAAGGACCAGTTCCCCCCCCCCGGCAGCCTTCTTCCCCCTTTGTTTCCAACCGATCCGCTTGTTTCGGGTTAGATGTAAAAATATTTTTATACTGTATATCTATATCCAAATCTCGCAAAGGCGAAGTCAGCGCCCTTCTCAAGGTTGGGAGGAGGAGGGCTGCGCGGAGGGGCTTCGGGGTCTTTGAAAAGGCAGAAAGGAACCGGGAAAGAAGCCCCCTTTCCCCACCCACCCAGAGTCTCACCCATCCACCCAAATAAATCAAGCTCCAAAGCTCAACCCACCCGACCTTGGCTGGCTTTTATTTTCCCCCCGAAAAGGGAAACCGAGCGAAAAGGGAAAGGGGAAAACTTTCACTGCCCGGAAGGGAGGGAGGGAGGGGTGCCCTTCTCTCTCCCCCTCCCCTCTTAATGTTTGCCCCCTCCCCTTCAACATTTTTGGGGGGGGACCCTAAAAAACAAACCGTCACTGCGGTTTTCCTGGCCCCTTTCCACTCGGTTCAGTCCTTGCAAGCTCAGCACGGAATTTGTTTAAAAAAATAATGTTTTTTTTTAAAAAAAAAAAATTTGCAAAGGAGGCGCCGTTTCCAAAGGCCCCTTCCTTGCGGGGGAGAGAAAGAGAGAAAGAGGGAAAGAAAGAGAGAGAGAGAAAGTGGAAGTGGAAGGGAGAGAAAGAGGGAGGGAGAGAAAGAGAGAGGGGGGAGAAAGAAAGAGGAAGGGAGAGGAAGAGAGAGAGAGGAAGAGAGAGAAAGAGAGAGAGGAAGGGAGGGAGGGCGAGAGAGAGAGGGAGGGAGAGAAAGAGAGAGAAAGAGGGAGGGAGAGAAAGATAGGCAGAGGGGGGAAAGAGAGGGAGGGAGAAAGAAAGAGAGGGAGAGAGGGAAAGAGAAAGAGAAAAAATAGAGAGGGAGCGTGCGAGAGAGTGAGAGAGAAAGGGAGAGGAAGAGAGAGAAAGGAAGAGTGAGGAAGAGAGAGGGGGAGAGAAAGAGAGGGAGAGAGGGAAAGAGAGAGAAAGAGAGAAAGAAATAGAGATGTAGCGAGCAAGAAAGAGAGTGAGAGAGAAAGGGAGGGTGAGGGAGGGAGAGAGAAAAAAAGCGGGAGAGGGAGGGGGGAGTAAATGCGTATTGCAGAGTCTACACACACACCAAAAAAGGGGGTATAAGGGAATAGCCTGGAACAGAAGTTTAGTAGTACAGTATTATTATTTTTTGCACATTACGGTGTGAAACGAGAGAATTTAGGAGGTTTTCCAATGGTTCCTCTTCCCACTTAAGTCCCAGCGCTTCCTTTCGCTCCCTCCACTCCCTACCCCACCCCAGGAGTAGAGCTGGAGTGGGGGGGGGGCTTGGGGAGGAGAGAAAAAATGCCCCCTCCCCTTTTTCTTCCTCCATTAATGTTTCTGGGAGAGGGGGGGCAGCAATACCCCTCCTCCCCGCCATCTCCCATGGCCCGAGGACGTGTTAGTGTTAAGATCTCTACGGGAAGTGACAGGAAAGCAGGAGAAAATTACACACACACAAACACACAAACCCTATCACAAAAAGGACTCAAAGCAGAGGTTAAAGAGATTTAACCGGAGGAGTCCCGAATAAAATGGGGGGGGGGGGGGGAGGGAGCCGATTTGAAAAAAAGGGAAAGAAAACACAACAGCAAAGGGCGAACTTTCCTGCCTTCTTTTCCCCCCTTTCTTCTCCCCCCCAAGGGATTGCGCACACCTGTTGCCCCCTCCCCAAATCTTTCAAACATCCCTGTTCTGATTTGCAAGCGGATGCAAAATGGACCCCAAGAAGCGAAATTAGCAAAGCGTATAATAGATAGATAGATAGATAGATAGATAGATAGATAGATAGATAGGTAGGTAGGTAGGTAGGTAGGTAGGTAGGTAGATGGATGGATGGATGGATAAACAGATGATGGATGGAGAGAAAGAGAGGAGAGAGAATAGGTAGATAGGTGGGTGGGTGGGTGGATGGATAGATAGATAGATAGATAGATAGATAGATAGATAGATAGATAGATAGATAGATAGATGAGAATAAGAAAGAAAAGAAGAAGAAAAGGAAGAGGAGATAGATAGATAGATGGGTGGGTGGGTAGGTAGGTGAATAGATGATGGATGGAGAGAGAGGGTAGATAGGTAGATAGGTAGATAGGTAGGTGGATGGATGTGGTTGGGTGGGTAGGTAGGTAGGTAGATGATGAATGAAGAGAAAGAGAGAGATGATAGATAGGTAGATAAATAGATAATAGAGGGAGAGAGGGAGAGAGGGAGAGAGAGAGAGAGATTGTGTGGCCAAAGAAGTGTGAAAAATGAAAGTGCACCGGGCTGAAACTAAAAAAAAAATATATGAGAGGGGGGAGAAGAGCCCCCCCTTTCCATAACTATATACATAAAGCCAAACCTTCCTCCACCCGCCCCCTCCCGCAACGACAGGGGGGGATGGGACGCCTGGAAAAACTACAAAGAGGCGAAATGCTACTCCAGCCCTGCAACCCGATCCATCCTCTTAAGGACGAGAAGAGAAATTGATTTGCAAAGAGACAGAAAAATCCCCCCTGGGGAGCGGATATCGATTAGCTGGCGGGGATTTCTCCCCCCCCCTCCCCCTTTTAACCCTCAGCCCCGCAGAGAATAAACTCTTGCCCCTCCCCCGCCCACCTCTTTCAACTGCACTGGAGTTAATGGCCATTTTGTAGCTTCGATTTCTGCCCCCCTCCCTCCGCACGCACCGTAGCCCCCCCTCCTCCCCATTATTGACCACGGAAGGAAAGTTGGTTGTCTTTGTGAATGCAGTAAAAGAGGGAACGGGAGAGGGAGGAAGAGGAGGAGGAGGAGAGGAAGAGGGGGGAAAGTAGGGGAAGAGGAGGAGGAGGAAGAGGAGGAAGAGGAGGAAGAGGAGGAAGAGAAAGAGGAGGAGTAGAGGGGGAAAGAAGGGGAGGAGGGGGAGGAGGGGGAGGAAAAGGAAGAGAAGCAGTAGGAGGAGAAGAGCAGGAGGGGAGAGGAAAAAGAAGAAGAGGAAGAGGGGAAAGAAGGAGGAGAAAGAGAATAAAAGGAAAGAGAAAGAAAGGAAGAAATAGGAAGTAATAGAAAGAAGGGGAAGAGGGAAAGGAGGAGGAGAAAAAGAAAGAGGAAGAAGAGGAGAAGGGAAAAAAGAGGAGGAAGAAGAAAAAGAAAAAGAAAGAAAGAGGAACAAAGAGGAAGAAGAGGGAAAGGAGGAGGAGAAGAAGAAAAAGAAAGAGGAAGAAGAGGAATAGAAGAGGGGAAAGAAGGATGAGAAGAAAAAGAAAGAGAAGGAAAGGAAGAAAGGGGAAGAAAGAGGAAGAGGAAAAGGAGGAGGAGAATAAGAAAGAAAGAAGAAAAGGAAGAAGAGAGAGGAAAGAAAGGGGAGAAGGGGAAGAAAGAGAAGGAAAGAAAGAAAGAAGAAAAGGAAGAGGAGAGAGGAAAGAAAGAGGAGGAGGAGAAGAAAGAGAAAGAAAAAAGAAAGAAAGAAAGAAAGAAAGAGGAAGAAGACAAAGAGCAAGGCGGAAAGGAGGAGGAAGAGGAGGAGGAAAAATAGGAAGAGGGGGAGGAGGAGATGGACTATGGAGTCCCTGGTGCTCTGAGGTTGCTTGTTTTCTTGTAGACATTTCATTACCCAAATAGATAACCTCATCAGTGCCAGAAGGTTTGGGGTGATGGTGGAGGAGGAGGAGGCCAAATTGCATTGATTGGATAGACATGTAAGTTTGGTTTATTGGATTGCTGTGGGTTTGTATAGGTTTTTATTGTTTTATTATTTTAAAGTGTTTAGTATTAATATTGACTTCTTCCATTATTGTATTATATTGTGTTTTATATTGTTGTAAGAGGCCCTGAGTCCCATGGGATTGGGCGGCATAGACGTCAAATTAATCAATAAATCTTCCCCAATATTTCTCTCCCACTTAAGCCCCTGGAAATATAAAGTGGTACCTCTACTTAAGAACGCCTCTACTTAAGAACTTTTCTAGATAAGAACCGGGTGTTCAAGATTTTTTTGCCTCTTCTTAAGAACCATTTTCTACTTAAGAACCCGAGTCCGGAAAAATTTCCCAGGAAATTTGAGAGCGGTACGAAGATCCAGCCAGTTTCCTGCCATTCCCCCTTTAATCCCGTCCATCTCGGGCTTTTCTGGGCTGCCAGAGGAGCCTTTCGGTGGCGCTTAAGGAGGCTTTGGCAGCCCAGAGCGAACGGACCGTTTTTCTTTCTCTGGGCGCTTGGAGAGGGAATAAACCACTTCGCTATGGTGACTCCCTTGCGCTGCCTCCCAGAACACCCGGCACGAGGTTGCCTCCCGGAGCGTCTGGGCATGGAAAGGCAAAAGGGGGTGTTTCACTCCGGTTGGATCAACTCGGCTTCAGCCAAACCAAGGAGTCACCACAGTGAAGGAAAGGCACCGGCTATAAAGTGAGTGAGTGAGATGAGAGGGGAGCCCTTCAGCATGGGAAGGAAGAGGAAGCAGGTAGCAACAGAAGCCACAGCCGCCTTTCGGTCAAAGGAGCGGGAGGTTCCCCCCTCTTGCCTGCCTGGGTTTCTCTCTCTGGTGCAGTGTATGGGGGGGGCAGCCTCACGCCAGATGTATGGGAGGCACGTGCTCCTCCTCGCCACCTCAGAGTCCCTCTTTTTTTTTTTAAGCCTTAAAGTTTTGGATTTTTTTGATTCCTCTCACCTCACTTTCTTCCTTCGGCAGCGACTGTCCTCCTCCTCTTCTTCTTCCTCCTCCTCCTCCCACCCAAATTCTGAGCTTTTATTTCTTTCCTAATGGGTTTGCACGCATTATTTGCTTTTACATTGATTCCTATGGGAAAAATTGCTTCTACTTACAAACGTTTCTACTTAAGAACCTGGTCATGGAACAAATTAAGTTCTTAAGTAGAGGTACCACTGTATTTCAAGCTGATACAGGAGGAAGGTCTTAAGCATAAAACGTATCAGGAAAGACTTCATGAACTCCATCTGTAGAGTCTGGAGGACAGAAGGAAAAGGGGGGACATGATCGAAACATTTAAATATGTTAAAGGGTTAAATAAGGTCCGGGAGGGAAGTGTTTTTAATAGGAAAGTGAACACAAGAACAAGGGGACACAATCTGAACTTAGTTGGGGGGAAAGATCAAAGGCAACATGAGAAAATATTATTTGACTGAAAGAGTTGTAGATCCTTGGAACAAACTTCCAGCAGACGGGGTTGGTAAATCCACAGTAACTGAATTTAAACATGCCTGGGATAAACATAGATCCATTGTAAGATAAAATGCAGGAAATAGTATAAAGGCAGACTAGATGGACCATGAGGTCTTTTTCTGCCGTCAGTCTTCTATGTTTCTATGTTTCTATGTTTCTATGAACAAGCTGAAACAGGACAAGCTGATAGAGGAGATGAGTCTGTAGCCTAGAGGCCAGGGCCACTGCCTTACAAAGCAGAGGCCCCAGGTTCAAATCCCAGTAACGGTGTGGCTACCTGATGAAGGCAAATAAGCCCAAACTAGATCTATAGTAGCCTCCCTTCCTTTTCATTATCAGCAAAAATATGTTGTTTGTTTGTTATTTGATTTATTTATTTGATTTATATGCCACCCTTCTCCGAGGACTCACAATAACCATGCACAGCCCTTGTGTGTGTACACACACAGCCTCCCCTTGTTAGACGGAGGAGATTTTCCTCCCTGGCTCTCTGCCCAGAAGCCTTTAGGTGTGAAAAAGGCACCTTGGCTGCACTTGACAGAGAGACAGAAAAGAGGGGGGGAGGAATAATAGGAGGAGGAGGGCGCGATGAGCAGGTGTTTAAGACCTTTTGAAAAAGAAGCCCCTGCTGAAATCTGGAGGGTGGGAAATGGAGGAGAATGAGTACAGAGAGAGAAAAAGAGGGAAAGGAGAAATCAGAAATGGGAGTGATGGATGGAAGCAGGAGAAAGCAACCAAGGGGAGGATTGAGGCCAATTTTTTCCCCCCATTCCTTTGGCTGCTCATTCCCACATTCCCATCTCCTGGAAAAAAAGAGAGCAGAAAAAAGATCCAGTTGGGATTTGAAGCCTGGAGGAACATTAATTTATCACCAACTTCTGCACCCGGGCTTGATTAGATTAGATTAGATTTATTGGATTTATATGCCGCCCCTCTCCGCAGACTCGGGGCGGCTCACAACAATAGCAAAAAAAAACAGTACATAGTGACAAATCCAATGCCCCCCAATCCAATTACAATTTTAAGTTGAGAAATTCATAAAACAATCCCAATATATATAAAAAACAAGCACACAATCAGACAGCAAAACAACATGGGCAAGGGGAGATGTTTTAGTTCCCCCATGCCTAACGGCAGAGGTGGGTTTTAAGGAGTTTGCGGCAGGCAAGGAGGGTGGGGGCAGTTCTAATCTCAGGGGGGAGCTGGTTCCAGGGGGTCGGAGCCACCACAGAGAAGGCTCTTCCCCTGGGTCCCGCCAGACGACATTGTTTAGTCGACGGGACCCGAAGAAGGACGACTCTGTGGGACCTAACCGGTCGCTGGGATTCGTGTGGCAGAAGGCGGTCCCGAAGATATTCTGGTCCAGTGCCATGAAGGGCTTTATAGGTCATAACCAACACTTGACAGTTTTAGACCAGAATATCTCCGGGACTGCCTTCTGCCGCACAAACCAGCGATGGCTAAGTCCCACAGAGTCGGGCTTCTCCAGGTCCCGTCGATGAAACAATGTTGTCTGGCGGGACCCAGGGGAAGAGCCTTCTCTGTGGCAGCCCCGACCCTCTGGAACCAACTCCCCCCGGAGATTAGGATTGCCCCACCATCCTTGCCTTCCGCAAACTCCTTAAAACCCACCTCTGTCATCAGGCATGGGGAAATTGATTCCCCTGGACCATTTTTGTTTTATGTATTGTTTGCATGAGATGTATGATTGCTTTTTATATTAAGGGTTTTAAACTGCTTTTACTATTGGATTTGTACTGTTTTATTGTTGTGAGCCGCTCTGAGTCTCCGGAGAGGGGCGGCATACAAATCTAATAAATAATAAATGATAATAATAATAATAATAATAATAATAATAATAATAATAATAGTGAGTGAAACTGATCCCAAAGATGATCATGCCAGATCAAGAAGGCTACCAATTTTTTTTCTGCCACCAGATGAATCAGTTCTTCCCAAAATGTTTGTGATGTCCCTGGAACAACCTCAGGGCCAGCTGTATTCCCGGGTCCCAGCTAGGAGCGGGATTGAAAAATTGTAGCAGCTGGTTTGCTGCCTTGGTTGCTGGGTGGGCGTGGCAATGGGAGTGCGGCCTACTCAGCCTCCTGCACCATGGTGGTGGTGGTGGGGGTTTCACCCTCCCCAGGCTTTGGAGGCCTTCTTCAAGCCTCTGGGAGGATGAAAATGGCCTCCCCCTGGGCCTTCCGGAGGCCTTCCAAAGACCAGAAACAGGCCCATTTTCAGACTTCTGGTACTTATGGTAGGCCTCCTTTTTTGCCATTCCCAGACTGGGGTCTTTCCTTGAGCCACCAGGAGGGTGAAAACAGCCTCCCCCTGGGTTCCGGAGACCCTCCAGAGGTGGCAAATGGGCCTGTTTCCAGACCTCCGGTACTTCCAGTAGGCCCGTTTTTCGCACTCCCTGAGCCTCTGCGCGTGCCCTGCAGTTACTTGGCATCCAAAATGGGCCGTGTGGAGACTCAGCGGAAGGGAGGGTGGGCAGGGTCAACCAGTCCTCTAACCATCGGTTCGATGAACCAGATGTAAATTAAAACCCAATTCGCCCAAAGCGGTCCAAACCAGCTGAATCCCAACCTTGGTCCCAGCCTTGTTTGCTTCTCAAGTTGTGAATCACACAACCTCAGATCTGTTTCTCTATTATTCAAGGATTTGACCCTTCCTTCCTTCCTTCCTTCCTTCCTTCCTTCCTTCCTTCCTTCCTTCCTTCCGTGAAATTTGATGAAAAAGTTCACACAAGATGTTTGGACAATAGAACAGAAATGTTTACTCTCTCTGGGTATACCAAAAACGATTTGCAAAGTGTGGTACTCTTCACAAGAAGAGACACCAGACAGAAGCTAAAGAGCAGGTTAATATACTATTACAAGACCTTCCAATCCTACGCTAGCTAATCTAGCATGGTGGGTTACAGCCTATCACAGAGATACACAGAATTCCTTCCTGAATATGGTCTTCATCCTAAAGAGGAATAGTACCTTATATGGTTTATCATATGCCATAAACAGATACAAATTGAGTAAACAGTTCCTGCCACAAAAGCAGTAGATACTTATCTTCTTATCACAAAACTTAAAACAGCAAACATTTATCTTGTTAAAACAGAACCTAAAACAGCAGACACTGATCTTAAAAGAAAAACAGGGAACTCTTTTATCTTGTTAAAACAGAACCTAAAACAGCAGACACCGATCTTAAAATAAAACTATTTTACTCAATGAATTTTTCCTTTCCTTCCTTCCTTCCCTCCTTCCTTCCTTCCTTCCCTCCTTCCTTCCCTCCTTCCTTCCTTCCCTCCTTCCCTTCTTCCCTCCTTCCTTCCCTCCTTCCTTCCCTCCCTCCTTCCTTCCCTCCTTCCTTCCCTCCTTCCCTCTTTCCCTCTTTCCCTCTTTCCTTCCTTCCCTCCTTCCCTCCCTCCCTCCCTCCTTCCTTCCTTCCTTCCTCCCTTCCTTTCTTGATATTTATATGCCACTCAACTCCAGAAGGACTCTGGGCGGCTGACAGTAATCTAAAGGCCCTTCAGAATAGTCCTTCCTCTTCCTTAAGCCGTGATTTTGCTGTGGCTAGAAGGCAGTATTGCAGGCTAACTCTGCCAACTGCCAGTGGTTCGATCCTGTCTGACCGACTTAAGGTTGACTCAGCCTTCTGGCCTTCTGAGGTCAGTAAAAGGAGGACCCAGATTGTTGGAGAGAAAGAGGCTAATTCTATAAACCGCTTAGAAAGGACTGAGAAGTGGTATATAAGTGCTATGTTATTTGTCCTCTTCTTCTCCTCCTCCTGCTCCTTCCATTCCTTCTCTTTCTGCTTCACCTCCTTCTCCATTCCTTCTCCTTCTTTTCCTCTTCTTCCTATTTCTCCTCCTCCTCTTCCTCCACTCCTTTTTCTCCTTTCTCCATTCATTATCCTCCTCCTGCTCCTCTTCTTCCTTCCTACCCTTCCTCCTCTTCACTTCTCTTCCTACTCTTTCCCCTCCTCTTCCTCTCCCTTTCCCTCTTCTTCTTTCTCCTCCTCTTCTTCCCTTACTCCTCCTTCCCCCTTCTTCTTTTCTTTCTCTTCCTCCTTTCTTCTTAGCCCTCATTCTCCCAGTCTTTCTTCTTCCTCTTCCTCTTCATTTCTTCCATTTCTCTTCTTCTTCTCCCTCCTCTTGCTCCCCCTCTTCTTTCTTCTTTTCTTCATTTCTTCCATTTCTCTCCCCCTCTTCTCCCTCTTCCTCTTCCTCCTCCTTCCCCTCCTCTTCTTTCTCCTTCTCTTCTTCCCCCTCTCCTCCTTCCCCCTCCTCCCTTTCCTTCTCTTCCTCCTCTCTTCTTAGTCTTCCTTCTCCCCCTCTTCTTCCTCCTTCTCTTCATTTCTTCCATTTCTCTTCCTCCTCTTCTCCCTCGTCCTTCCCCCATTTTCTTTCTTCTCTTCATTTCTTCCATTTCTCTTCCCCCTCTTTTCCCTCCTCCTCCTCCTTTCTCCTCCTCCTCTTCCCACGCTTCTCCTTCCCTTCCTCCTTTTATTTCCCTCCTCTTCTCCCTCTTCCTTCACCCCCTGTTCTTCCTCCTTCTCTTCATTTCTTCCATTTCTCTTCCTCCTCTTTTCCCTCCTCCTTTTCCTCCTCTTCCTCCTCCTCTTTTCCCTCCTCTTCTTTCTCCTTCTCTTCTTCCTCCTTTCCTCCTCCCCCTCCTAATGTTCTTTCTCTTCCTCCTCTCTTCTTAGTCCTCCTTCTCCCCCTCTTCCCCATCTTCTTCCTCCTCCTCTTCATTTCTTCCATTTCTCTTCCTCCCCTTTCCCCTCCTCCTTTTCTGCCTGCCACCGCTGCCACCCCCACCCCCCAATTAAATGTAACATTGAGGAGACACGGAAGGCAACCACTTCAACATTTTCTGCAATCAAAGAACTTGTCCCTTTGCCAATGACCTGCCAGTAGCCAGCAATTGAGATATTATCAGATGGCAAAGACCCCCTTTCAAACAGCCTTTGGTGGAGTGATAAAAGCAGAGTCTTTTATCTGGTTCTCACAGGTGGGTCATTCCACAGAAAGGATGATGTGGAGGAGAGAGGCACAAACATTGAATCCAGATTATTTAAACCTTTCAAGCTTTGGGAGCAGGGGAGTATTGCCAGGAGAATGCAAAAACAGAGGAATAAGTACATGCACCAATCAATCAATCAATCAATGTTTTATTTATTTTATTTATTTATTTATTTTGTCCAATACACAATGAGGGTTTTAGTGGGTATACTGTATATCTATATACACATAGTAAAATACATGATGAAGGTTATAGAGGAGATACTCATAGTAAAATATATCTAAGAAATAATAGAAAAGAAGGTATAGTAATAGAACATATCAATGAAAGAATAGAAGAAGAGATATAGGAATAGAAGACAGGTATAGTAGGTATAGGAGAGCAATAGGACAGGGGACGGAAGGCACTCTAGTGCACTTGTACTCGCCCCTTACTGACCTATTAGGAATCTGGATAGGTCAACTGTAGATAATCTAAGGGTAAAGTGTTAGGGGTTTGGGGATGACATTATGGAGTCCGGTAATGAGTTCCACGCTTCGACAACTCGGTTACTGAAGTCATATTTTTTTACAGTCAAGTTTGGAGCGGTTAATATTAAGTTTAAATCTGTTGTGTGCTCTTGTGTTGTTGTGGTTGAAGCTGAAGTAGTCGCCGACAAGCTGGACGTTGCAGCATATGATCTTGTGGGCAATACTTAGATCTTGTTTAAGGCGTCTTAGTTCTAAACTTCCTAGGCCCAGGATTGAAAGTCTAGTCTCATAGGGTATTCTGTTTCGAGTGGAGGAGTGAAGAGCTCTTCTGGTGAAGTATCTTTGGACATTTTCAAGGGCGTTAATGTCTGAGATACGATATGGGCTCCAAACAGATGAGCTGTATTTGAGGACGGGTCTGGCAAAAGTTTTGTAAGCTCTGGTAAGTAATGTGAGATTCAACGTAGGATTAGGTTTACAACTCTTGAAGCCTTCTTGGCTATGTTGTTGCAGTGGGCTTTGACACTTAGATCTTTAGTTATTAGTATACCACGGTCTTTAACCTAGTGGCTGCCCCAGAGAGGAGGGGGTCAAGCTATTTTCCAAAGCACCTGAAGGCCCAGACAAGGAATGGTGGATTAAGAGATCAAGGAGAGATTCGACCTAGAAATAAGGAGAAATTTTCAGACAGTGAGAACAATCAACAGATGGAACAGAAGTTGCCTTCAGAGATTGTGGGAGCTTTATCACTGGAGGCTTTCAAGAAGACGCTGGACTGACATCTGTCAGGGATGGTGTAGGGTCTCCTGCTTGGGCAGGAGGTTGGACTAGATGACCTCACAAGGTCCCTTCCAACTCTGTTACTCATTTATGGAAATGATTACTGGTAGTCCTTGCTTAGTGGCCACAATTAGGTCACTCAGCCTTTTTTTTTTTAAAAAAATATTTTTTATTGAAATATAAACATTTTAAAAAGAACAATACACAAAAAATATACATAAATATAACATACAAACAAATATTAACTGTGCTGTCCCCAGAGACAGAGATAGTTGGACTGTATTTAGGCATGTCTCTTTAAGATATTGCATTAGGGGAAATGTAGTGAAATTGCACTCTGTTTAATGTATTTTTTCATGTGACCACATTTGTGTATTCCTATTGGCTCTGACTCGGGATGAGGGGTAATTGGAGAGAACATTTCAGAGGGTCTTTGTCTTCACTCACTAAGCCAGCCAGCATGTAGATGCTACACCTAGAGCCTGGGTCAATTCAACCTCTTTTTACCTGCACAATGGGAAAGATTATACTGAAGAAGAATTGCATCATAACTGAGTTATTGTGAGAATGCCTGTAATAAAATGATCTGTGATATCTCATTGTGCTGAGTTATCTGACTGGGAAAAGTTGAACTTGTACCAGAACATTAACACAAATACATCTACAAAACAAACAAAAGATGAAAAATAAATAGAAAAAGGGGTTTTAAGTTAAAATATTTCAGTCCATCAAACACGTTATCTCTAAAAGAAAAGAATTTTCTTACGGTGATTACAGTCAGTATAAAAAATTTGTTCTGGTTTTTAATTTTATATACACATTTGTTCTGCTTTTTATCACCTTATTTCAATCAATATTGCAATATTTCAATCAATTCAAATCATCTATTTTGATATATACCTTCAACAAGTTATTATTTTAGTCATATTGTTTTTTCTTATTTTTATAACTAATGGATGATTATATTGTAATTTTATTTTTCTTTCCTTATTTCTAGCCATTCATAAAATGAATTCGAAGTTTTATAATATTCTGAGTCTTCTTTGTTATTTAGTTTTAGTGTCAACATATCTGCTGCTGCACTCAGTCATAAGGGAAAGTGGGGGACATGATCGAAACATTTAAATATCTTAAAGGATTAAATAAGGTTCAGGGGAAAAATGTTTTTAATAGGAAAAGAACACAAGAACAAGGGGTCACAATTTGAGGTTAGTTGGGGGAAAGATCAGAAGCAACATGAGGAAATATTATTTGACTGAAAGAGTAGTAGATGCTTGGAACAAACTCCCAGCAGACGTGGTTGCTAAATCCACAGTAACTGAATTTAAACATGCCTGGGATAAACATATATCCATCTTAAGATAAAATACAGAAAAGGGAAAACTAGATGGACCAGGAGGTCTTATTCTGCCTTCAATCTTCTATGTTTCTATGTCATTAAGTGACATAATTATTAAGTAAAACCACCACTGAGTTAATAATCTGACTTGCAAGTGTGCCAATAATAATAATAATTTAATAATTTATTAGATTTGTATGCCGCCCCTCTCCGTAGACTCCTAATGTTACTTTGTTAAGCATTGTTATAATTGCAAATGGTCGCTAAACAAGGCAGTCGCTAAACAAAGACTCCCTGTCCCGTTCTCTTTGATGCATCTTGAACAAGAACAACAGCTTGCTTTGATTACAAAAAGCATTTGACTGCCTACCCCATCGTTAGATTTAAGAATGTTTCGAGGGTTTTAGTATTCATGAGAAAATTATAACGTCCTTTAAATAATGCAGTGTTGGGAGGGAAAATGAGAAAACGGCATTGATGAGAAATACAGAAGGATGGAAGGAGGAGTTAAAAACCAGAATTTCTCAAAGCAGCCGCTTGTCTCCAGCACTTTTAAATATGATTTGGATTCCACGGCGATCATTTTAAATAAAAATACCAGCAGGCTATGAATGAATCCAGGCAAGAGACAAAATAAAAGCCCGTCCGTTCTTTTTATACATGGATGGAGTCAAACGACACTGAGAGTCATCTATAGAAATACACTCACTTCTAGATACAGTTTAAATCTTTTGCGAGGACATCAAAATGGAATTTGGAGAGGATAATGGGGCAACACTGCCAATAAAAAAGAAGAAAATTGAATATTTAAATGCAACTGAACTGTGGAATGGTACCATAATCAAAAGCACTGACAAGAGGGGAAATATATACCCGTTTGAATATTTTGAGAAGCGAACAATATTTTCCACCGTGAAATGGAAAAACAGCAACTGTAGCAATGAATATGTAAAGCGAGCGAGGAAACTTTTAAAATTTCAAAGCGGTGGTAACACAATCAGAACCATTAATACAGGGGCTCTCCTTGGGATACGCTACACAAACAGCTATTTTAACCGCACATGGGTGGAAATGGATTCTTCAGGCCTGTTTTTCTCAATATCGGCTTATTTTAAGATGTGTGGACTTCAATTCCCAGAATTCCCTATCCAGCCATCTTGATGCACACCAGCTGGGGAATTCTGGGAGTTGAAGTCCACCCTTCTTTTTTTAAAAGAAGTTTATTGGATTTTTAACTTTAAAAACATATACATTTATATTTCTTCATTTCTGTGACATCGACGATTATTTGATGATATTTGTATATACTAAGTGTTGTGGTTGGCTCTGGCCCAGCTCCTGCCCCAGGGAATGGGGAGGTGGATGCAGGGGAAAATTCAACATGTCACAGGCCTGTGTTATTGCCGACAGAATCAGATCAGAGTTTAGTTTCCTCGGATGAAGAAGAAGGTGGGAGTGACTTGGCAGAGTGGGGCTTGGCACACAGCCAAGGCAGTCAATCTTCTTTATCTTCTATAGCTTCAGATGATGACATTTTGGACCCACGCAAGCGCAGAATTATGCGTAGAAGACACCAAGTAAGAACATATTACAGGAAATAAGGGAGGCCACCTGTGTTTGGGTGGGGCTCCAGTAATTAGGGCTGCTGCTATAAATAGCAGCATGTGGGTTTGGCCATTGTGGAAGAATATCTGTTGCAGTTTCGTCAGGAATCTTGTGTGCTGGACTTTGTTGCTTTTTCACGCCTTTGAAACCAAAGCACAGTGGTGTGTGTGTGTCTCCCTTCGTTGGAAGAAGAAGGAGTGTGAAGTTTCTCCCCAGCTGCGGGCTAAATACTTAATGACTGCTTACAGGAAATTGTACAGACTACCTGGTTGTTTTGGGACGAGTGCTCTTTGCAATACAAAAAGAGTGCTTAGTTTATTTTGACTTTTGTGATAAAGAATATTGTTTTGAATTTTCAAACGTGTGTGTGTCTGAAATTTGTATCCTTGAATTTTCGGGAGGCTCCTATCAGAGAGCCCGGCAGAACACAAATAATGGACTTTATGCAAACAAATCTGAAGTTAGTTGGGGGAAAGATCAAAAGCAACATGAGAAAATATTATTTTACTGAAAGAGTAGTAGATGCTTGGAACAAACTTCCAGCAGACGTGGTTGGTAAATCCACAGTCACTGAATTTAAACATGCCTGGGATAAACATATAACCATCCTAAGATAAAATACAAAAAATAGTATAAGGGCAGACTAGATGGACCATGAGGTCTTTTTCTGCAGTCAATCTTCTATGTTTCCATGTTTCTAGACACAAGATCTGACACCCTACCACAATCCAAAAAAAATCAACACAATCCCTCATGTTCACCAGTGGTTGCGGTGTGTTGCAAATGAAGCAGACAGCCAAAGGATGAAATCAGTCAGCGGATTACATAAAAAGCAAAGCAATGAGAACAGGTTAATAACTGTCTTCAAGGAAAACATTCCGAAGGTGACAGAATCAAAGGTGACATTAAAAAGATGAACGCTTGGAGCGGCAGATGAAAAATTGAAGAAATAAACCCGGGCACGCTCAAGAAATTGAAAGCAAGCAAAATTTGCAATGGCTTCAGATCAAATCCATCAGGTTTGCCGCACGAGTATCAGACTTATTAGCAATAATGCGATAAAAACACCACTTCCAAAAAACCCTAAATCTGGAAACCACAATAAATTTCAATTATGCAAAAATGAAAAATCGTGGTGTTTTTTTTTTTCCCCAAGCAAAAATTGCCCAGACAAGATACGGTTTAAAAGCAGTCAAAGATAAATACTGTACAAACTGATACAAATTGTTGTGGTTAGCTCTGGCCCAGCTCCTGCCCCAAAGAATGTGCAGGTGGATGTGGGGGAGACATCCACATGCCGCAGGCCTGTTTTGCTCCCGATGGAATCTGCCGACGAAGCCTCCTCTGACCAAGGAAGCATGAGTGACAGGGAAGAGGGGAGTTTGGCAGACAGCCCAGGAGGAGATCAATCATCTGTATCATCCTTGGATTCTGAACAAGAATTAATGACACATCCACCCATGCGTAGAGTGATGCATAGGAGACAACAACTGAAGGATTATTACAAGAGAAAATGAGACCACCTGTGGTTGGGTGGGGCTCCAGTAATTAGGGCTGCTGCTATAAATAGCAGCCAGTGGGTTTGGCCGTTGTGAAAGAGTATCTGATCGCAGTTCTTCAGGAATCATGTGTTGCTGTTTTCTGGACTTTGTTTGTTGATTTTTCACGCCTTTGAAACCACAGCAGAGCAACGTGTGTGTGTGTGTGTGTGTGTGTGTGTGTGTGTGTCTCACTTCGTTGGAAGTAGAAGGGGTGTGTAGTTTCTTCACAGCTGCTAGCTAAGTACTTAATGACTGCTTAAGGGACATTGTACAGGCTACCTGGTTGTTTTGGGACGAGTGCTCTTTGCAATACAAAAAGAGTGCTTAGTTTATTTTGAATTTTGTGATAAAAGAACATTGTTTTGAATTTTCAAATGTGTGTGTGTCTGCAATTTGTACCATTGAATTTTCGGGAGGCTCCTACCAGAGAGCCCGGCAGAACACAAATAATGGACTTTATGCAAAAAGGGGAATTTGATGGCCCGAAATATTACTAGGATCATAACTTTCATTGTGAGTCACACAAGTAAGCAAAAGTGCTTCAGAAGCATCATATGCAAATTTTATGAGGTTCCTGAATTGAGACAGACCAACATTTGAAGCCTGAGAGGCCGAATGTCACAACGGCTCAAGAAAAGCAAATGTTACTTTATAAAAATGGCAAACTTGGGGAAAAGGAATCCTCAATCTGAGTATTGTATTGGCAGTTCTGTGTCCCTTTCATAGAAACATAGAAGTCTGACGGCAGAAAAAGACCTCATGGTCCATCTAGTCTGCCCTTATACTATTTCCTGTATTTTATCTTAGGATGGATATATGTTTATCCCAGGCATGTTTAAATTCAGTTGCTGTGGATTTATCTACCATGTCTGCTGGAAGTTTGTTCCAAGGATCTACTACTCTTTCAGTCAAATAATATTTTCTCATGTTGCTTTTTGATCTTTCCCCCAACTAACTTCAACTCTAATAATAATAAATAAAACCCTGCACCTGTTAACAGTGTCCCCCAAGGCAGCGTTTTATGACCCACTCTTTATACTTTACATAAATTACCTTTGCAATCATATTATAAGCAACGGCGTTATCTTTGCTGATGATCTAAAACTATTGAGTATAGCATTGTCAATTCTGTGAAAACAAAAACTTCAGAAGAGAAGGATTTAGGGATAGTGATTTCTGACAGTCACAAAATGGGTGAACAGCGTAGTCAGGCGGTAGGGAAAGCAAGTAGGATGCTTGGTTGCATAGCTAGAGGTATAACAAGCAGGAAGAGGGAGATTGTGATCCCGCTGTATAGAGCGCTGGTGAGACCACATTTGGAATAATACTGTGTCCAGTTCTGGAGACCTCACCTACAAAAAGATATGGATCAAATCGAACAGGTCCAAAGACGGGCTACAAGAATGGTGGAAGGTCTTAAGGATAAAACTTATCAGGAAAGACTTCATGAATTCAATCTGTATAGTCTGGAGGACAGAAGGAAAAGGGGGGACACGATTGAAACATTTAAATATGTTAAAGGCAGGGGTGGGCTAATGCCTGGACAGGGGGAATGCAGTGTTGTAGCAAAAATGGAGCTCCACCCCAGAGCACCCAATTTGCAATGAAAGATATTGAAAGAAAATGCATAAGCCACACCCACAGTGTGGTAATAAAATTTTTTGTAGCCCTTCGCTGCTTAAAGGGTTAAATAAGTGTTTTTAATAGGAAAGTGGACACAAGAACAAGGGGGCACAATCTGAGGTTAGTTGGGGGAAAGATCAGAAGCAACGTGAGAAAATATTATTTTACCGAAAGAGTAGTAGATGCTTGGAAGAAACTTCCAGCAGACGTGGTTGGTAAATCCACAGGAACTGAATTTAAACATGCCTGGGATAAACATAGATCCATCCTAAGATAAAATACAGGAAATAGTTTAAGGGCAGACTAGGTGGACCAGGAGGTCTTTTTCTGACGTCAGTCTTCTATGCTTCTATGTTTAAGCCTAAATGGCTCAAAAGAGGCAAAACTATACCTGTCCTTGTTTCGTTCTGCAGGTCTGTTCTTGTCCTGTATTTGTCCTGTTCGGTTTCAGTGCCAAACCAGATGGTTTTTGAGGTCCAATTGACACTCAATAATTCCTTTGCAAAACTGGCTGAGCAGATCCTTAGAAACATAGAAACATAGAAACTTCGGACTAGCAATGAAAAAAAGCCTACAAGCCAGGAAGAGTGTTAGCACCTCATAGGGCTGGAAAAACATTTATTGGAGGGAGTAGCAATGAAAACAACCCTGCAAAGACTTACAGCTGGAAGAAAAACTTCGGACTAGCAATGAAAATAAGCCTGCAAGCCAGGAAGAGCGTTAGCACCTCTCATAGGGCTGGAAAAACATTTATTGGAGGGAGTAGCAATGAAAACAACCCTGCAAAGACTTAAGGCTGGAAGAAAAACTTCGGACTAGCAATGAAAACAAGCCTGCAATCCAGGAAGAGCATTAGCACCTCATAGGGCTGGAAAAACATTTATTGGAGGGAGTAGCAATGAAAACAACCCTGCAAAGACTTACAGCTGGAAGAAAAACTTCGGACTAGCAATGAAAATAAGCCTGCAAGCCAGGAAGAGCGTTAGCACCTCTCATAGGCTGGAAAAACATTTATTGGAGGGAGTAGCAATGAAAACAACCCTGCAAAGACTTACAGCTGGAAGAAAAACTTCGGACTAGCAATGAAAATAAGCCTGCAAGCCAGGAAGAGCGTTAGCACCTCTCATAGGGCTGGAAAAACATTTATTGGAGGGAGTAGCAATGAAAACAACCCTGCAAAGACTTAAGGCTGGAAGAAAAACTTCGGACTAGCAATGAAAACAAGCCTGCAATCCAGGAAGAGCATTAGCACCTCATAGGGCTGGAAAAACATTTATTGGAGGGAGTAGCAATGAAAACAACCCTGCAAAGACTTACAGCTGGAAGAAAAACTTCGGACTAGCAATGAAAATAAGCCTGCAAGCCAGGAAGAGCGTTAGCACCTCTCATAGGGCTGGAAAAACATTTATTGGAGGGAGTAGCAATGAAAACAACCCTGCAAAGACTTAAGGCTGGAAGAAAAACTTCGGACTAGCAATGAAAACAAGCCTGCAATCCAGGAAGAGCATTAGCACCTCATAGGGCTGGAAAAACATTTATTGGAGGGAGTAGCAATGAAAACAACCCTGCAAAGACTTACAGCTGGAAGAAAAACTTCGGACTAGCAATGAAAATAAGCCTGCAAGCCAGGAAGATTGTTAGTGCCTCGCTAGAGCTGGGGGGGGGAAAGCCTTGAAAAAGCTACATTCGGAGTATAAGACTCACCCAAATTTCCAGCCTCTTTCAGGGTGGAAAACGGTGCGTCTTATACTCCAAAAATACAGTAAATGAAACCCATTACTGGCCCTCTCTAAGCGGTTTACAGAGTCAGCCTATTGCCTCCAACAGTCTAGGTCCTCATTTTACTGACCTCGGAAGGATGGAAAGCTGAGTCAACCTTGAGCTTCTCTTCATAGGAGTTGTCAGTACCATGTACCGTAATGGTTGGGTTTCCAATATATGAAGATAAACCAGCATTGCATGTTAGGAGAAAATAGTGGCATTACTTTAAGAGCTAGGCTGCAATTATGAGCTAGGCTGCAATTTATCCATACAAGAGACAGATGTGCTGCTCTGTTACATTTCATTGTTACATTCTGTGGTTATACTCTGTTGTATTGAGCTGTGTTGCATTGAGTCTGTTCTGCTGCCTTATCTTGTAACGTTGGGGTATATATGCTGGTTAGTATTAATTTCTGAGCTGTGTGCAACATACTGTGTAGAATATGAGGTACTAAGGTGTAAAGGTATTTGCTGTATTAATAAGAGAATAAGCTGTATGCTAATACTAAATGGTATATTTGGTATATTCAGTAAGGGGCAGCCAAAAGTTTTACTGCCACGTTGTTGGTGGGGCTTATTTTGTGGGTAGGGCTTAATGGTCATGTGACTGGGTAGGAGTGGCTTGCCAGCCATGTGACCAGGTGGGAGTGGCTTGAACGATCATCATCGTTCAAGTGAACTGTTAAGTCCTTGACTTACAACATTCCCAGTGTCATTTGCTGGGGTGACAATTTGCTTCACGTTTCCTGAGCTCTCCTTCCTGGGTCGCCCCCCCCCCCCCGCCTCAGGCTGGGTAGCTAGGCGAACGGGTGCTGCCAGACGCATAAATGCTGCCAGTGCTGCTTCCACCCACGCCTTCTGCTTGCACCTCAGGCAGGAGGTGGGCGCATGAGGCTGGAGGGAAGCCAGGCAGGAGGGAGGGAAGCTCGTCCGAGGCCAGGAAGGAGGAAAGAGGAAAAAAGCAAGGAGCGCAGACACAGCAGCAGCAGCAGGGGAAAAAAGGAGAGCCGAGACGAGACGAGACCAGTAATCCAGGAAGTGACAGCCGCCGATCAGCTGGAGCTGCACACACATCTTCATTTCTACCGGTGGAACTGCGCTCCACCCATCCTACCTGCTGCCCACCCCTGGGTATATTATATCTGCTGTGAAAGAAGGAGATAATATATATATGTCAATCCAATATACATACATACATACATACATACATACATACATACATACATACATACATACATAAATATAGAGCTGATGAGGCCAAAATAAGGCCAAAATAGATCTATCCTAGTCTCCCTTAATTTTCAAATTCAGCAAAAAAAACATGTGACACATACAGATAGAATTGTCGGCTATCAATAAAATTAACTACCTTGGAAATGGCCCTGGATTGGGCCGAGAGGCAAATAAGGAGCTGTGATGTTCCTTCAATTCACCAGGGTGATACGACACAAAAATATGTAACCCTTCCCTGGTGCAGAGCTGAAGGGATTGGATACTGTAGCCTAGAGGATAATTCTCTGCCTTACAAGGAAAAGGTTGCAGGTTCAAGTCCCAGTGGGTATGGCTAGCTGATGAGGCCAAAATAAGGCCGAAATAGATCTATCCTAGTCTCCCTTAATTTTCAAATTCAGCAAAAAAACATGGAGCTGTGATGTTCTTTCAATACACCAGGGTGATTCCACACAAAAATATGTAACCCTTCCCTGGTGCAGAGCTGTCACATGTTATATATATATATATATATTTATATATATTTATATATATTTATATATATATATATATATATATATATATATATATATATATATATATATATGTATATTTAATTGGATTTGTATGCCGCCCCTGTCCGAGGACTCGGGGCGACTCACAGCATATACAAAGACACAATAGTACAGTTAATCCAATTAATGTACATAAAAATAATATTTAAAAGGGAGCCCCGGCTCTCTGGAATCAGCTCCCCCCAGAGATTCGCACTGCCCCCTCCCTCTTCGCCTTCCGAAAGAGTTTAAAAACTCATCTTTGCTGCCAGGCTTTGGACTTTTTTTAGGTCTTCCCCCTGATCAATGAATGTTTTAAGTATGAAGTGTTGAATGATTGGTTTGATAGGTTTTACTTTCTTTGAATTGAATTTAATGGTTGTTTTTTAATGTAGTATTAATTGGATTTATATTATTGTTCTGTTTTTTGTATATGCTGTGAGCCACCCCTTGTCCTCGGAGAGGGGCTGCCGATCGGTTTCCGGTCACAATTCAAAGTGTTGGTAATGACCTTTAAAGCCCTGCATGGCATTGGGCCAGAATACATCCGGAACCGCCTTCTACCGCACGAATCCCAGCGGCCGATAAGGTCCCACAGAGTTGGCCTTCTCCGGGTCCCATCGACCAAACAATGTCATTTGGCGGGCCTCAGGGGAAGAGCCTTCTCTGTGGTGGCCCCAGCCCTCTGGAATCAACTCCCCCCAGAGATTAGAATGGCCCCCACCCTCCTTGTCTTTCTTAAATTACTCAAGACCCACCTTTGTCGCCAGGCATGGGGGAGTTAGGATATTCCTTCCCCTAGGCCATTACAAGTTATGCATGGTATGTTTGTGTGTATGTTTGGTTTTTATAATAAGGGTTTTTAGTTGTTTTATTAAATTAGATTGATACATGTTGTTTTTAAATCATTGTTGTTAGCCGCCCCGAGTCTGCGGAGAGGGGCGGCATACAAATCCAATAAATAAATAAATCCAATTAAATAAATAAATAAAATAAATAACTTTAAAAACTTTCATTCAATAAAATCATACTAAGATGTAATACTATACGTACCTGCTGTGTTTGAAGAAGATGGACTGTATTATAATTACGGTACTGTGTAAGATTATGGAGATATTGTAGATCTTGTAAATAACTACCTTTGCTATACATTGGCTTGTATTATTTCTATCACTGGGTTGTTCTAGGCCCAGTGTTTAGACCCGTGTGGAATGCTCACAGGAGTCGACGTTGAATAGGACGAGAAAGCAATTTGCACGTTTTTGACAGCCATGGGCTCCTTGGACTCTACCATTTCATTTCCTCAAGGAACCAAAGCTTTCTTAACCTGGTCAGCAAAAACAGAATCGGGTGTGTGCGTGCGAGTGTGTGTGTGAGGGTGGAGAGCTGGCTAGCCCTTGCAAAGCAAGTCCATTTTTGCACAATTGTTGGAAACCCGCTTTTTTATGGAAAAAAACCCAAGTAACGGTTGACCTCTGTTCTGCATCGCTTATGGAATGGCTAAAGGTTTGTGGGTTGTGCTGGGACATGGACATGATGGAGAGTGTGCAGACAAAAACACACCCTGAGAAAAAAAATTGCCGCCTGGGGAATTCTGGGAGTTGAAGTCCATGCATGCCTTAATAAGGTCACACTTGGAATACTGCATCCAGTTTTGGTCGCCATGATGCAAAAAGGATGTTGAGACTCTAGAAAGACTGCTGATAAGAGCAACAAAGATGATTAGGGCACTGGAGGGTAAAACATATGAAGAACGGTTGCAGGAACCAGGCATGGCTAGTTTAATGAAGAGAAAGACCAGGGGAGAAATGATAGCAGTCTTCCAATATTTGTTTGTTTGTTTGTTTGTTTGTTTGTTTATTTATTATTTATTATTTATTTATTTATTATTTATTTATTATTTATTTATTTATTTTTTATTTATTTTTTATTTATTTTTTATTTTATTTTTTATTTATTTATTTTGTATGCCGCCCCTCTCCGTAGACTCAGGGCGGCTCTCAGCAGTAATAGAAACAATGTACAATACAAATCTAATAATATGAAGTTAAAAACCCATAATTTAAAAAACATGCACACAACACACCATACATAAATTATATAGGCCTGGGGAAGATGTTTCAATTCCCCCATGCCTGACGGCAGAGGTGGGTTTTGGGAAGTTTACGAAAGGCAAGGAGGGTGGGGGCAATTCTGATATCTGGGGGGAGTTGATTCCAGAGGGCTGGGGCCGCCACAGAGAAGGCTCTTCCCCTGGGTCCCGCCAAATGACATTGTTTAGTCGACGGGACCCGGAGAAGGCCAACTCTGTGGGACCTAACCTGTCACTGGGATTCGTGTGGCAGAAGGTGGTCCCGGAGATAGCCATAATATCTCAGGGGTTGCCACAAAGAAGAGGGAGTGAAGCTATTCTCCAAAGGACCTGAGGGTAGAACAAGAAGCAATGGGTGGAAACTAAACAAGGAGCGAAGCAAGCTAGAACTAAGGAGAAATAATCAGTGGAACAGCTTGTCTCCAGAAGTTGCGAATGCTCCAACACTGGAATAACCATTTCTCTGATATAGCAATAGCATTATATACCGCTACACAGTGCTTTCACAGCCCCCTCTAAGTGGTTTACAGAGTCAGCACATCACCCCCAACAATCTGGGCCCTCATTTGACCCACTTTGCAAGGATGGACCAGAACACCTCCGGAACCGCCTTCTACCACACGAATCCCAGCGGCCGATAAGGTCCCACAGAGTTGGCCTTCTCCGGATCCCGTCGACCAAACAATGTCGTTTGGTGGGCCCCAGGGGAAGAGCCTTGTCTGTGGCGGCCCCGGCCCTCTGGAATCAACTCCCCCCCGGAGATTACAATGGCCCCTACCCTCCTTGTCTTTCGCAAGTTACTTAAGACCTACCTATATCGCCAGGAATGGGGGAACTAAGACATCTCCCCCAGGCGTATTACATTTCATGTTTGGTGTGTATGTGCTGTATGGTTTTTAATTGTTGGGGTTTTTATGTATTTTATTATTAGATTTGTCCCATTGTTATATTGTTTTTTATTACTGTTGTGAGCCGCCCCGAGTCTTCAGAGAGGAGCGGCAAACAAATCTAATAAATAAATAAGTAAGTAAGTAAGTAAGTAAGTAAGTAAGTAAGTAAGTAAGTAAGTAAGTAAGTAAGTAAGTAAGTAAGTAAGTAAGTAAGTAAGTAAGTAAGTAAGTAAGTAAATAAATAAATAAATAAATAAATAAATAAATAAATAAATAAATAAATAAATAAATAAATAAATAAATAAATAAATAAATAAAATGGAAGCCTGAGTCAACCTGGTAAGATGTGAACTGGTGAGCTTACAGCCAGCAGTCAGCAGAAGTTTCTTGCAGTACTGCACTCTAACCACTGCGCCACCAAGGCGTCTCTTGCTTCAGAGATGTGCGCAAAGCTCCATTTTCGCTACCAGAACACCGTTCCCCACCCATCCCGGTAGAAACCCAATAATGGTGGTCAGTAATGGGCAGCCAAAATTTTTACTGCCACACTATGGGTGTGGCTTATTTTGTGGGTGTGGATTGATGGTCATGTGACTGGATAGGAGTGTCTTGCCAGCCATGTGACCAGGTGGGAGTGGCTTGAACGGTCATCATCGTTCAAGTGAACTGTTATTGCCGCACAATGCTTTTTCATCTCAGCTGTGGGCAGAGTGAGGGGAAAAAGGCCGCAGCCCAGACTGTTTCAGTGTGACGTGACTCTCCTGGCCTTGGGAGGAGGCTGCATGAGGCTGGAGAGGAGCCGGGCAGGAGAGAGGGAAGCTCGTCCGAGGCCAGGAAGGAGGAAAGAGGAAAAAAGCAAGGAGCGCAGACACAGCAGCAGCAGTAGGGGAAAAAAGGAGAACCGAGCCGATACCGGTAATCCAGGAAGTTACTGCCGCCGGTCAGCTGGAGCTGTGAATGCAGCTTCATTTATTTATTTGTCTGCCTGCCTGCCTGCCTGCCTGCCTGCCTGCCTGCCTGCCTGCCTGCCTGCCTGCCTGCCTGCCTGCCTGCCTGCCTGCCTACCTACCTACCTACCTACCTACCTACCTACCTATCTATCTATCTATCTATCTATCTATCTATCTATCTATTTATTTATTTGATTTTTATGCCGCCCTTCTCCTTAGACTCAAGGCAGCTTACAACATGTTAGCAATAGCACTTTTTAAAAACAGAGCCAGGCTATTGCCCCCATAATCCGGGTCCTCATTTGACCCACCTCGGAAGGATGGGAGGCTGAGTCAACCTTGAGCCGATGATGAGATTTGAACCGCTGACCTACAGATCTACAGTCAGCTTCAGTGGCCTGCAGTACAGCACTCTACCTGCTGCGTTCCACCCCGTTCCTGCCTACTGCCCACCCCTGCTGGTATGGTGCCAGTTCAGTCCAATTTGGGCGAACTGCTAGCACCGACTGCAGGAGGGCCTGTCCACCTTCCTGGATGTAATGGCATCCTATTTAGCTACTTTTTTGTGGTGCGCGAAAGGCATGCGTGTGAGTTAAAAGCATGCATGGGAGGCTGTGCACATGTGTGGAGGTGGCACACTCACATTTGCGAACAGGTGGGAGTTCCACTTACCGGCCGCTACCGGTACACTCTTTGCAACCATCATGGGCCCATGGGCGCCCAGGGGGAACCTGCGCACCTGTCAGCGCAAGATTCGGCTTCTGCACATGTGCGGCAAACGAAATGTCATGAGAGGACACTCTCGCGTGCCAAATTTCACCTATTTTCACTGATTTCTTCCGTCCATGCGCAGAAGCAAAAAACTCAAATATTTGCAAAACTTCACGCACGAAAGCGTCTTTGTGTGAGATTTCGCCTGCTGTGGAAAAAACAGATCTCGCGCATGCATGTGTCAGGGGCGCATAGATGCGTGTCCATCTCCATTTTTGCTACGGGAGCCCCAATCCCAGCCGTATCGGCTGCAACCCATTACTGGGAAGGAGAATAATTGAAATGTTTATGTTTAATGTTTAATGTTTCCAAATGTAAAATAATGCACTTGGGGAAAAGGAATCCTCAATCTGAGTATTGTATTGGCAGTTCTGTGTTAGCAAAAACTTCAGAAGAGAAGGATTTAGGGGCAGTGATTTCTGACAGTCTCAAAATGGGTGAACAGTGCAGTCAGGCGGTAGGGAAAGCAAGTAGGATGCTTGGCTGCATAGCTAGAGGTATAACAAGCAGGGAAGATGGAGATTATGATCCCGCTATATAGAGCGCTGGTGAGACCACATTTGGAGTACTGTGTTCAGTTCTGGAGACCTCACCTACAAAAAGATATTGACAAAATTGAACGGGTCCAAAGACGGACTACAAGAATGGGGGAAGGTCTTAAGCATAAAATGTATCAGGAAAGACTTCATGAACTCCATCTGTATAGTCTGGAGGACAGAAGGGAAAGGGGGGGACATGATCGAAACATATAAATATATTAAAGGGTTAAATAAGGTCCAGGAGGGAAGTGTTCTTAATAGGAAAATGAACACAAGAACAAGGGGACACAATCTGAGGTCAGTTGGGGGAAAGATCAAAAGCAACATGAGAAAATATTATTTTACTGAAAGAGTAGTAGATCCTTGGAACAAACTTCCAGCAGACGTGGTAGATAAATCCACAGTAACTGAATTTAAACATGCCTGGGATAAACATAGATCCATCCTAAGATAAAATACAGAAAATAGTATAAGGGTAGACTAGATGGACCATGAGGTCTTTTTCTGCCATCAATCTCCTATGTTTCTATGTTTCTAAAACCACCCCTGGTCGAGGATTACCTGTATTCTTACCATGTTGTGATTCCACTGAGTCCCGAGGGGGGAAAGGAAAAAACGGGCTCCCATTTCTGGTTTGCAAAGCCGGGAGATTTCGTGGCCTGAAGGGAAAACAAACTCACCTATCCAACATTTGCAGGCAGCGCTTGTGCAACGGAGCCGTCTCTAGTGACGCATAGAACAATGGAGCTCATGGCCCGAAGAAGGGACAAGTGATAATTTACGAGGGGAAACCGAATGATGCTCGGAGCCAGCCAAGCATAGCAGGCGGGGGGAAAAACCCACCAAAAAATAAAGCTGGAAGAATATCTCCCTTTTATATGTAGGCTCTGCAACGGCTTTAGATGGTGATTATTGGTGATGGTGGTGTGATTTTTTTCTTTTTAAGCAGGACACAATTCTTTCGGCTGTTTCATCATAAGAAAAGGATCCAAGCTTTTATTCTCCTGGAGCAAAGACTCTGGCAAGCCAGATTTTTTATTTTTTTTAAAAAAAAGGTTAAATAGCTTCCATGAAGAAAAGGGGGTCAACTTTAACAATAATAACAATAATAACCATAATAACAATGATAATAACAATAATAACAACAACGACGATAATAACTATAATAACAACGATAGTAACGATAATAACAACAATAGCAATGATAACAATGATAACAATGATAATGATAGCAATGATAGCAATGATAGCAATGATAACAATGATAACAATGATAACAACGATAACAACGATAACAACGATAATAACAATGATAATAACAACGATAATAACAACGATAATAACAATAATAACAATAACAACAATAACAACAATAACAACAATAACAATAACAACAGAGTTGGAAGGGACCTTGGAGGTCTTCTAGTCCAACCCCCTGCTTTTGCAGGACACCCTATACTACTTCAGACAAATGGTTATCCAACATCTTCTTAAAAACTTCCAGTGTTGGGGCATTCACAACTTCTGGAGGCAAACAGTTCCACTGATCAATTGTTCTAACTGTCAAGAAATTTCTCCTAAGTTCTAAGTTGCTTCTCTCCTTGTATAGTTTCCACCCATTGCTTCTTGTTTTACCCTCAGGTGCTTTGGAGAATAGGTTTACTCTTTCTTCTTTGTGGCAACCCCTGAGATGTTGGAAGACTGCTATCATGTCTCCCTTGGTCCTTCTTTTTAGTCAACTAGTTGCAATTCCTGCAACTGTTCTTCAAATGTTTTAGCCTCCAGTCCCCTAATAGAAACAGAAGATTAACAGCAGAAAAAGAACTCATGGTCCATCTAGTCTGCCCTTTATACTATTTCCTGTATTCTATCTTAGAATGGATCTATGTTTATCCCAGGCATGTTTAAATTCAGTGACTGTGGATTTACCAACCACGTCTGCTGGAAGTTTGTTCCAAGCATCTACTACTCTTTCAGTCAAATAATATTTTCTCACATTGCTTCTGCTCTTTCCCCCAACTAACTTCAGATTGTGTCCCCTTGTTCTTGTGTTCACTTTCCTATTAAAAACACTTCCCTCCTGAACCTTATTTAACCCTTTAACCTATTTAAATGTTTTGATCGTGTCCCCCCTTTCCCTTCTGTCCTCCAGACTCTACAGATGGAGTTCATGAAGTCTTTCCTGATACGTTTTATGCTTACGACCTTCCACCATTCTTGTAGCCCGTCTTTGGACCCCTTCAATTTTATCAATTGAATGAAATAAAACTTTCTGGATATCCTTCTTCTATACAGTAGCTCGCCCTGCCAGCGCAGCTTCAAGTGTGGCTACTTTCCTCCTCCCTGACAAGGGTACTGTTTTCTGCTTGGTTGTTTGTCTGGTGTTAATCCCTGCTTATCCCACTGGAGAGAATCTGTTTGGTGTTTTTTTAAAAACTTTCCTTCTTCTTTTTTTATTGTCTCTTTTCAACCCTGTGCAAAGGTGGCTGATCTCCGTACGGACTCGGAGACTGTTCTTATTCAATTTTTTTTTTTTTTTTAAGGATAAATTGTAGATTTCAGACTCCCTTCCGCAGCAGAATGGCAGATCAGATGACATTCGATTTTATCAATGTCTTTTTTTGTCGCTCTTCTCTGCACTCTTTCTAGAGTCCCAACATCCTTTTTACATCGTAGCAACCAAAACTAGATGCAGTATTTCAAAGTGTGGCCTTACCAAGGCTTTATAAAGCGGTATTAACACTACACTTAACAAACGTCTCCCTTACCAACCAAAATATTGGTCATAAATCGAGGACTACCTGTGTAACAATTTGGCTTTGGATCCAGAATCATCCAATACAAAATCCTTCCCTTCCCCCCTGGCCCCGATCCCAGTCCTTTCCCTGCTCCTGATCAAGAGTGATCTGTTTGCCATTATGCAATTTCCCCCCGCCGCGCCACGCTCGGAAAGCTTCGCTTGACACGCTCGTTTGATGGGTTAATCGCCTCCCTGTAGAGGCCCGCTCCTCTTCCTTTGATGCCCCGTTCCAAAAGACACTGGGGAATGCCTCCTCCAAAGATTCGACAGGTCGAATTGTCAGAATAATAATATTAATAATATTGTTATAGTCATCGTCGCCGCCTAATTCCAAAAGTCCGCTGTCTAGAATAGGCTGGCATTTTTTTCCAAGGGACGCCATCGGTAAGAATCCTTCACCCACTGCCAGGCTCTCTGATGTCTTTCATTTGTTTTGTTTTTTTAAAAACACAACCCCGAAGGATGACATATTTGACAATCCTTTATTTATATCATGTCAGGGAGACAAGCATTTATTTGGCATCTGACGGGGATAAATATTTAACGCGCAGGGGAGGATTGTGTTTATCTCCGCGGGGAGAAGATGTTCCATTGCATTGCCGAATTGCCATGCTCTTGTTGGGATATTTCAGTGACCCCACCCAAAAAATCTCCTTGTTTTTCTTTGATCTCTTTAGGGGGGGCGGGCGTATGCTCTTTTATATAAAAAAATCTAGTGCAAATAAAACAGGCTTTCATCAGGGTTGCAAAACCTGGTCGGCTATGAGAAAATAGCCGACCAGGTTTTTGCAACCCTGCAACATGAGAAAATATTATTTTACTGAAAGAGTAGTAGATCCTTGGAACAAACTTCCAGCAGACGTGGTTGGTAAATCCACAGTAACTGAATTTAAACATGCCTGGGATAAACATAGATCCATCCTAAGATAAAATACAAAAAATAGTATAAGGGCAGACTCGATGGATCATGAGGTCTTTTTCTGCCGTCAGTCTTCTATGTTTCTATGTTTCTATAATAATAATAATAATAATAATAATAATAATAATAATAATAATAATAATAATAATAATGGCAGACTAGATGGGTCATGAGGTCTTTTTCTGCCGTCAATATTCTATGTTTCTAAGTTTCTATGTTTCTATTTTTATGTTTCGGAATGATATTCAGGGGGGAAAAAAATTTAGGGGAAGCAAAAAAATATATCTTGAAACAAACCTTTGTTCTTCTGCTCGTGTTTAAAGCAAAAGATTCTCTCTCTCTTTTCTTTTTGGAGGAAAAGAAAGAACATTTTTTCCCCACTCTTTGGAGGTGTGTTTTTTTTTAATTTAAATTCTTCCGATCCCTGCAGTCCTGTTCTTGCTTTTGAGCCTAGGCACCTTCAATTGCAACCCCATTGTAAAATATTTTTTCTGTATTTTGCATTCATGAAAAGAGGGTGAACGCCAAGCAGGCGTAACTCTTACCCTCCTCAAAAGGCGATAACATATTCCTTTCTTTTTCCTGTAGAACAAAGGATCTCTTCCAGGCCCTTCTCTCTCTCCCCACCAAGCAGCCTTTGAGGGCCTTTCTATGGGGAATAACTGTAAAAATAAATCTAATGGTCTTGTTCCACGTGCTAAGTTGGAAATGAGCGATGGGGGGAGTGGAGAATGGGCGGAGGGAGGGAGGGAAAGAGGGAGGAAGGAAGGAAGGAAGGAGGGCAAAATGCTTTCTTGTTGGCAGGTCTCATCAAATATAAATGCCAGGCCTTGTATAAATAACTTTGAAGCCATTAATATTTTAAAAACCGGCCTCAATTATCATTTGTTCGCCGGGAATGTTAATCGTTCGGCTAATGGGAAAATCAAGAAAAACGCTCGCTTTTTATCTCCCTTCCCCTCCCTCCCTCCCTTTTTCTCCCTCCCTTCCCAAACAAAACAAAACACACACACAAATCGGAGATGTTGACGTGATAAGGATAGTCCTCGGTTTGCGACGTTCGTGTCACTAAGCGAGACCGTGGCGAACCCTCATTCCCCCTTCAGCAACTGTTCTTGCCACGGGTTGCTGTGGATCACTGCAGGTTGTTAATTCCTTAATTAATTTTTATTTGTTTGTTTTGTCATGTACGTATCGGTGGTATGCAAAGATATAATCCCAGCGACCGGTTAGGTCCCACAGAGTTGGCCTTCTCCGGGCCCCATCAACCAGACAATGTTGGCTGGCGGGACCCAGGGGAAGAGCCTTCTCTGTGGCGGCCCCGGCCCTCTGGAACCAACTCCCCCCAGAGATCAGAATTGCCCCCACCCTCTTTGCCTTTCGTAAACTTTTCAAAACCCACCTCTGCCGTCAGGCATGGTGGAATTGAAGTATCTTCCCCAGGGTTATATAATTTATGTATGGTGTATTTATTATTTATTTATTTATTAATCAGATTGGTATGCCGCCCCTCTCCGCAGACTCGGGGTGGCTCACAGCAATAATAATACAATGTAAACAAATCTAATATTTAAGTTAATTTAAAACCCCAATTTAGAAACCAATCATACATACTAGCATACCATGCATAAATTTTATAAGCCTAGGGGGAGGGAAAGTATCAATTCACCCATGCCTGACAACAGAGGTGGGTTTTAAGGAGCTTACGAAAGGCTAGGAGGGTGGGGGCAACTCTGATATCCGGGGGGAGTTGGTTCCAAAGGGTCGGGGCCACCACAGAGAAGGCTCTTCCCCTGGGTCCTGCCAAACGACATTGTTTAGTTCATGGGACCCGGAGAAGGCCAACTCTGTGGGACCTAACTGGTCGCTGGGATTCGTGCGGCAGAAGGCGGTCCCGGAGATATTCTGGTCCGGTGCCATGAAGGGCTTTATATTTTGTGTGTGCATGTTTTTAAAATTATGGGTTTTTAACTTCGTATTATTAGATTTGTATTGTACATTGTTTCTATCACTGCTGTGAGCCGGCATACAAATTTAATAAATAAAATAAATAAATAACATTTATATACATGATACTAGTAAAAGAGAAACATTAGGACAGGGGATGGAAGGCACACTGGTGCACTTATACACGCCCCTTACTGACCTCTTAGGAATCGGGAGTGGTCAACAGTGGATAGTCTAAGGGAAACGTTTTGGGGGTTTGCTGATGATGGTTTAACAGAGAATGAGAAACAGATCCAGAGTTTTCTTTAAACCAACACCCTTGCTTCCTTGGAAAAACCCAGCCTTTGGACAATAGTTTTATGAAAGACTTTAGCTATTGCAAAAAAGAGTGAGTACCCTTGCTTCAGCCCAGTTCGAAAACATTATTTACAAACCTTCGGGGATTTTGGACATTTGTTATCAACCTTGAAGATAAATCAGATTCTTTGGCAGTAAACAGGCATTCTTTTGCCGTCATTACGGGTCTCAGCCAACTTGTTAAGGCAATATATTTTGGTGTTTCTGAAGCTCTGGTCTGTGTGTTTGATTTAATTACGCCAGGCAGAACAGTTTGTTTGTTTGATTGATTGATTTATAAGCCGCCCAACTCTTTAAGGACTCTGGGCGGCTTACAACAATAAAAACAGTATCTAAAAAAACAATTTAACATTGACAAACAGTTTAAAAGATAGTTTAAAACCCATTAAAACAATACATAACTCTCATGGCTGGATCCATTCAATGCCATTCAAAAAGACCTCAATTTGCAGGATAATTTCTAACACCGAATTTATTTCATTTAGGGAATTTTTTGGGATGAAGGTTGTGCTTATTAGAAACATAGAAACATAGAAACATAGAAGACCAACGGCAGAAAAAGACCTCATGGTCCATCTAGTCTGCCCTTATACTATTTCCTGTATTTTATCTTACAATGAATAGAATAGAATAGAATAGAATAGAATTTTTATTGGCCAAGTGTGAATGGACACACAAGGAATTTGTCTTGGTGCATATGCTCTCAACGTACATAAAATAAAATATACATTTGTCAAGAATCATGTGGTACAACACTTAATGATTGTCATAGGGGTCAAATAAGCAATGAAGAAGCAATATTAATAAAAATCTTAGGATATAAGCAACAAGTTACAGTCATACAGTCAACATGGGAGGAAATGGGTGATAGGAATGATGATATATGTTTATCCCAGGCATGTTTAAATTCAGTTACTGTGGATTTATCAACCACGTCTGCTGGAAGTTTGTTCCAAGGATCTACTACTCTTTCAGTAAAATAACATTTTCTCACGTTGCTTTTGATCTTTTCCCCAACTAACCTCAGATTGTGTCCCCTTGTTCTTGTGTTCACTTTCCTATTAAAAACACTTCCCTCCTGGACCTTATTTAACCCTTTAACCTATTTAAATGTTTCAATCATGTCCCCCCTTTTCCTTCTGTCCTCCAGACTATACAGATTGAGTCCATGAAGTCTTTCCTGATACGTTTTATGCTTAAGACCTTCCACCATCCACAATTTATTGGCCAGAAATTCAGCAGCTCGCACACACACACACACACACACAATCACACACATACAATCACACACTACCATAAACGCACTGATTCCATACTATCGAAGACTCCAGATTGATTTTCCTGTGCAAAGCCAGTCCAGTTAGAGAGCTCTCTGGCGTTAATGCATTTCAGATGCATTAGCCTCATCGAATGAAGGACTGGGAAGATGGAAGGAGTCGTAGAGGTCAGATAGTCCAACCCCGTCCCACAAATGGATGCAGGATTGGGTGGGTCTGAAATGATAGGAGGGTTTTTTGGTTTTTAAAATTTCATTCCACCACAGTGGTTTTGGGGAGAAGATGAGATGGAAGGAGGGAGTAGGAAAGAAAGATGGAAAGGAGGAAGGGAGGGAGGGGGGGGAGTGAATCAACTGCAGTGGTTCACTTAACAACGATGGCAAGACAGGTCATAAAACCGGGCAAAGCGCACTTAACTAACTTCTTGCTTAAAGAACAGAAACCTTGAGCTCATTTGTGGTCGTAATTGAGGTCTGCTTATAACGATGCTACGGAATATCTATTTCTGCCCACAAACCATCCTTCCTTCCTTCCTTCCTGTCTCTTTTTCCTTCCTTCCTTCCTTCCTGTCTCTTTTTCCTTCCTTCTTTCCTGCCTTCCTTCCTGTCTCCCTCTTTTTCCTTCTTTCTTTCTTTCTTTCCTGCCTTCCTTCCTGTCTCCCTCTTTTTCCTTCTTTCTTTCTTTCTTTCCTTCCTTCCTTCCTGTCTCCCACTTTTTCCTTCTTTCTTTCCTTCCTTCCTTCCTGTCTCCCACTTTTCCCTTCCTTCTTTCCTTCCTTTCTGTCTCTCTTTTCCCTTCCTTCCTTCATTCCTTCCATCCATCCTACCTTCCTTCCTTCCCGTCTCCCTCTTTTTCCTTCCTTCCTGTCTCTTTTTCCTTCCTTCTTTCCTGCCTTCCTTCTGGTCTCCCTCTTTTTCCTTCTTTCTTTCCTTCCTTCCTTCCTTCCTTCCTGTCTCCCACTTTTCCCTTCCTTCCTTCCTTCCTTTCTGTCTCTCTTTTCCCTTCCTTCCTTCCTGTCTCTCTTTTCCCTTCCTTCCTACCTTCCTTCCTTCCTGTCTCTTTTTCCTTCCTTCCTTCCTTCCTGTCTCCCTCTTTTTCCTTCTTTCTTTCCTTCCTTCCTTCCTTCCTCCCTTCCTAAAAATAAAAATATCAATTCAGATTTTATTCAGATTAAACGAGGAGAAGCAGGGAAGAGAGGCCACAAAAAACCAAACAAACCACCAATAAACAGCTGGA
Organism: Erythrolamprus reginae; assembly: GCF_031021105.1. NCBI lineage: Eukaryota > Metazoa > Chordata > Lepidosauria > Squamata > Dipsadidae > Erythrolamprus > Erythrolamprus reginae. The sequence continues at coordinate 11,158,436 of NC_091950.1, forward strand.
AAAAAACGTGGTCAGAAAACAGAGGTGGGGAAAAAGACAGAAAACAAAAAAAGAGGGGAGAAAACATGAGAACTTTCAGTGAACCCCGCCGGCTCTCTGTTCTCCGCTAATATGAGCTTTATCTTAATTGCATCCTGGTTTGAAGAGCGCCCCATCGGATCGCTTCCTTCCTCCTACCCCTGCTGTTTTAATTTTGCTTTTACAATCGGATACAAAATATTAATAAAGCGTATTAAAACCGTCTCCCTGGGGAGGGAGGAGGGGCCCCCCATGCTGACAACTAATTGATCCCGAGGATTTGGGGGGGGGGGGTGTTGGAGAAACGGGAAGAGGGGCTGCCAAGCATGATGGGCGAAGCAGCATGGATTTTTGTCGGGCGATTGGCAGCTCTGCCAATCACCGCCTGCCTGTCCAGAAGGAAATCCGAGAGATGAGAAAAATCAAAGGCTTCAATGACAGCGGCTGGTTCCTTTGAAGCTGGTGGGTTTAAAAGTCTTTATTTCTCCATTGAGCTGCTGGGTTGATGGTTTCTAAGTCCTCCTGCAGCTGAAAAAGAACAGATGTAGATCGCATCCCTATTTTTCTCCATCGACGCAACGACCTTGCGTGGGAGGCCGCCCGGGGTTCCGAGAACGGGGGTGTCCATCCGATAGGTTTTAATCCAACTTCATACAGGCATTCCTCGATGTATAACCATTTGTTTAAGGCAGTGTTTCCCAACCTTGGCAACTTGAAGATAACTGGACTTCAACTCCCAGAATTCCCCAGCCAGCATTTGCTGGCTGGGGAATTCTGGGAGTTGAAGTCCAAATATCTTCAAGTTGCCAAGGTTGGGAAACACAGGTTTAAGGAACGTTTGAAGTTGGTGAAAAAACATTTGAGAAGCTTTGCTTTTCCTTCACAAAGGCAAAGAACCTCGTGATGAAGGAAACAGTCGCCCCGATGCAAAAAGGACGTTGAGACTCTAGAAAAAGTGCAGAGAAGAGCCACAAAGATGATTAGGGGCCTGGAGGCTAAAACATAGGAAGAACGGTTGCAGGAACTGGGCATGGCTGGTTTAATGATAAGAAGGACCAGGGGAGACAGGATAGCAGTCTTCCAATATCTCAGGGGTTGCCACAAAGAAGAGGGAGTCAAGCTATTCTCCAAAGCACCTGAGTGCAGAACAAGAAGCAATGGATGGAAACTAAATAAGGAGAGAACTAACTTAGAATTAAGGAGAAATTTCTCCTAAGTGAGAAAAATTAATCCGTGGAACTACTTGCCTCCAGAAGATGTGAATGCTCGAACCCCGAAGGTTTTAAAGAAGATGTTGGATAACCATTTGGCTGAAGTAGTGTAGGGTTTCCTGTCTAATCAGGGGGCTGGACTAGAAGACCTCCAAAGTCCCTTCCAACACTGTTGTTATTGTTATTATTATTATTATTATTATTATTATTAGTATTATTATTATTAGTATTATTATTATTATTAATAGAATAGAAGTATAAAGAGAGAATGGAATGGAATGGAATAGAGTAGAGTAGAATAGAATAGAATAGAAGAATAAAGAAAGAATGGAATGGAATGGAAAGGAATGGAATGGAATGGAATGGAATGGAATAGAATAGAATTCCTTATTGGCCAAGTGTGATTGGACACACAAGGAATTTGTCTTTGGTGCAGATGCTCTCATAGAAAAGAAAATATACACTTGTCAAGAATCATGAGGTACAACAATGATTGTCATATGGGGTCAAATAAGCAATTAGAAAACAATCAATATTAATTTTAAAAAACTTAAGGATACAAGCAACAAGTTACAGTCATACAGTCATAAGTGGGAGGAAATGGGTGATGGGAATGATGAGGAAAAAATGATGAGAAAAAAAATTTCCATCCATCATTCCTTGTCTGGCCTTCAGGTGCCTTGGAAAGTAGCTTGACCCCCCCCCTCCTCTCTGTGGCAGCCCCTCAAATATTGGAAGGCTGCTCTCTTGTCTCCCCTGGTCCTTCTCTTCACTAGACCAGCCGTGGCCAGTTCCTGCAACTGCTCTTCATATGTTTGAGCCTCCAGTCCAGAGATGGGATTTGTGTATCTTCCCTACCAATTTGAAAATATGAGCGCACTTGCATGCACGCATACGTTCGACTTTCCACACATGTGCTTTTCTCACAGGCAGGGCTTGCACACATGTGCACAGCTTCAAACCATGCAGAAATAGCACAACATGAAGCCTGAGCAGAAAGCTGGCACATCGGCAGATCACCACTACCAGTTCGCCTGAACCAGTCCGAATCGGCAGAATACGACCTCTGCTCCGGTCCCCTAATCATCTTTCTTGCTCTTCTCCGCACTCGTTTCTAGAGTCTCAAAATCTTTTTTTAATAGGGGAATTCTGGGAATTGAAATCCGCATGCCTTAACGTTGCCCAGGGTGGACATCCCTGGATTAAATGAAGGGCATCGGCGAACGATTGCCGTCTTCGGTGCTACTGATGCGCCCTCCCAGACCATCACGGGCTTGTGCATGCCCATCGGCACGAGATTTGGATTCTGAGCATGGGCAATAAGAGAAATCTCATATGAGGATGCACGCATGAGTGAGATTTCGGTGATTTTTGCCGATATTTTTGCTTCCGCGCATGCGCAAAAGCAAAAAATCACCGGAAAACGTCAAAATAAGGGGCGTGAATAAGTGCACTAGAGTGCCTTCCATCCCCTGTCCTATTGTCTCTCCTATATCTCCTATATCTTTTCTTCTATTCCTATATCCTTTCTCTATTCTTTCATTGATATTATTATTATTATTATTATCATCATCATCATCATCATTATTATTATTATTATTATTATTATTATTATTATTATTATTATGTCAGTACAACACAGCAAACGAGATCACTATGCTGGATTTCGTATTTCATCACCAGTCGGGCGCTTCCCAAGCACCTAGGACTGCGTGATGTAGCGGCGAATTATGTTTGCTGATCCCAGTAAAGTGGCCTTTTGCAATTGACAGATGGAGATTTTGTCAATTCCGATGGTTTTCAAATGTCCGCTGAGATCCTTTGGCACTGCGCCCAGCATGCCAAGTACCACTGGGACCACTTTCACTGGCTTATGCCAGAGTCGTTGCAGCTCGATTTTTAGATCTTCGTATTTCACTAATTTCTCTAGCTGCTTCTCCTCAATTCTGCTGTCCCCTGGGATTGCGATGTCGATGATCCATACTTTCTTTTTCTCCATGATCACAATGTCTGGTGTGTTATGCTTCAGAATTCGGTCAGTCTGAAGTCGGAAGTCCCACAGTAGTTTTGCTTGCTCATTTTCAACCACTTTTTCGGGCTTATGGTCCCACCAGTTCTTTGCCACTGGTAAATGATAGTTCCAGCACAAGTTCCAGTGGATCATCTGTGCCACAGCATCGTGTCTATGCTTGTAGTCAGTCTGTGTGATCCTTTTGCAGCAGCTGAGTATATGATCGATTGTTTCACCTGTTTCTTTACAGAGTCTGCACTTTGGATCGTTATATTATTGGATATATGGATATTATTATTATTATTATTATTATTATTATTATTATTATTATTAGATTTGCATGCCGCCCCTCTCCGAAGACTCGGAGCAGCTTACAACAAGCACTACACAGAGTACAAATCCAATATTAAAAACAGTACTTAAAACCCTTATAATAAAAAACAATCATGCAACATAAATAGACCATACATAAATCATAATAGCTTAGGGGTATATCAATTTCCCCAGGCCTGGTGACATAGGTGAGTTTTCAGGTGCTTACGAAAGGCAAGGAGAGTGGGGGCAGTCCTAATCTCCAGGAGGAGTTGATTCCAGAGGGCCAGGGACACCACTGAGAAGGCTCTTCCCCTGGGTCCCGCCAGACGGCATTGCTTAGTCGACAGGACCTGGAGAAGACCAACTCTGTGGGACCTAATCGGTCACTGAAGGCGGTCCCAGAGGTAGTCTAGTCCGATGCCATGTAGGGCTTTATAGGTCATAACCAATATCCTCTACAACCTTAATTGTGTATTGGGAAAAATAAAATATTTTTTTAAAAAAAGATTTGACATGCTGCTCATGCGCAGAAACCAAATCTTGTGCAGGTGTGCACGGGTGCGCGTTCCAAAAATTGCTATCAGAACGTAGCATTTGACCATTCCAGTAGTGGCCCATCTCTGAAGGACATGAATTTTTAAAGGCTGCCACCTCAAGATATTAACTTAACCAAGTTGAATATTCTCTTTCGTCGGCTTTCTTCCCTGCTCTGAGCCATAAATCAAACAGCATCCTCCATAGGGAACCTCAAAAATACAATAACCCCCGTGGAGTCCCGGTGCCAATATTCGCGTTGCGTCGTGCTGGTTTCAAAGGCACACCGGGAAAACCTGTGCGCAGGGGCTGTGTCGTCTCCGGTACACCCCGAGCATCCTGGCCCACCCACCATCCTCACTGCACCGCTGCCAGCCAGAGGAGATAAATTACTCCTCGGAGTAAAGCCAGGAGATGAAGAAGCAAGACGGAGTGACACCTCCAATTTATTTCCCTGCCAGCAGCCCCTTTTAACACAGACTAATGCAATTCCACCCGCCGACATAATCATAATAAAAGAGAAACAAGCTCTTTCATACGGGTTTATTACACCGACGGTTATGATGCCCGGAGCCATGTGGCAGAGGGAATGGAAGCAGAAGAGAGGAGGGGGGGAGAGAGAGAGAGAAGGAGAGAGAGGGGGGAAAGAGAGAGAGAGAGAAAGAAAGAAAGAGAGAGAGAGAGAGAGAAAGACCGAAAGAGAGAGAGAAAGAAAGAGAGAAGGAGAAAGAAAGAGAGAGAGAGAGAAAGAAAGAGAGAAAGAGAGAGAAAGAAAGAGAGAGAGAAAGAGAAAGAGAGAGAAAGGGAAAGAGAGAGAGAGAAAAGAGAGAAAGAGAAAGAAAGAAAGAAAGAGAGAGGGAGAAAGAAAGAGAGAAAGAGAGAGAAAGGGAAAGAGAGAAAGAGAGAGAGAGAAAGAGAAAGCAAGAGAGAGAAAGGGAAAGAGAGAAAGAGAAAGAGAGAGAAAGAAAGAAAGAGAGAGAGAGAAAAGAGAGAAAGGGAAAGAGAGAGAAAGAAAGAAAGAGAGAGAGAGAAAAGAGAGAAAGGGAAAGAGACAGAGAGAAAGAGAGAGAGAGAGAAAAGAGAGAAAGAGAGATGCTGTGGTCCAGGGGCTGTGCAGACGGCCTCGGTGGATTCCAAGAGGTCAACCCTCTGGGCCAAATCTGAGTTGGCCTGCTGGAAAAAAGCTGATTTTATTTTCTTTACAGCCTGTTTAATGCCGTGGCTCCATCCAACTCAAACAATGTGGTGCAGGGCAGCTGCCCAAAAAACAGTCAACACTGAAACCACCATCTGCAGAATGGCATTGTAAGGCAATATACAGATAGTCCTCCACTTGCGACTACTATATTCACCCAGGTGGAATGGCGGTGTTGTTATTATCCTTCTACTCTTTTCTTCTACCTTCTTTTATTGGCACCATTTTTATTATTATTATTATTCTGCTGTTTTGCATGTATACTGAGAGCTTCTGCACTGGGGACAAATTCCTTGTATGTCACACTTGGCCAATGAAGTGTATAGAATATAGAATACAGAATATAGAATGTAGAATACAGAATATAGAAGAGAAAATAGAGAAAATAAAATAGAATGTAGAATACAGAATAAAAAATACAGAATACAGAATATAGAATACAAAAAATACTAGAATGTAGCATGTAGAATACAGAATACAGAATACAGAATAGAATAGAATAGAATAGAATAGAATAGAATAGAATAGAATGTTGGAATGAAGAATAGAATAGGTTCTATTATATTCTATATACTATTCTATTCTATTTTATTTTCTACATTCTATATTCTATATTCCATATTTTTACTCTTTTGTCCTCGCAGTGGCTCGAAAAAAGCTTCCGGAGCCCACAGAGGGCAAAAACGCCCCTCACGGTGATGCAGGAGGCTGACTAGGCCACGCCCACTATGGCCACACCCACCCAACAACCAGGTGGAGAACTCCTCGCTAACATTTTTGAAGCCCACCCTGATCATTGGCATTGGGTCAAAATAAGGACCCAAGACAAGATGAATCCTTGATTATTCTCGAGATGGAGCCAAGCAGCTTTCTTCGTCCGGATGTTGAAGGAGGCTTCCTCAGCCCCTCCATCTGTTTTGTGGTCTCCCATCCAGAAAACAATCAGGTCTGACCTTGCTCAGCTTCTCAAGTTCAGCCGAGGTGGTTTACCTCAACTGCTCAAGTCTTTAAACCTTTTTTTTTAACCTACCAGGTCAATTTTTCATCCAGAACAATTTCACAATTTCACAACTCGGCAGTAAAAGGGGCCATACGGTTTTCCAGGGTTTTTTTCTTAATAGTGCTTCCACCAGCTAAAATATGAACTGGTCCCCACAATGTGGAAAAGCGTCTAGATCCGTGATGGCTGAGGTGGAACGTGGAGTCACATCTGAGGGCACATGAGGCGTTGCCCAGTGAAGGACCGCTTGTCTTTGGCGATATCAATGCCCGTCGCAGGCACAGGCACACCTCTGGTGGGGGTGCGCATGTCCATCGACACAAATTTTGGCTTTTGCGCATGTGCAGAAACAAAATCTATCTTAGCCATATTAATTAGATTTTCTGATCTATTAATTAGATTAATTAATTAATTAATTAATTAAGATGTTCTGATAGGTTGTGAGCAGCCCTGAGACCTCGAAGAGGGGTGGCATACAAATCAAATCAAATCAAATCAAATCAAATCAAATCAAATCAAATCAAATCAAATCAAATCAAATCAAATCAAATCAAATCAAATCAAATCAAATCTCGCCTGAGGACACATGCGTGAGGGAAATCTCGGTGATTTTTGCCAATATTGTTGCTTCTGCGCATGTGTAGAAGCAAAGAACCGCCAAAAATCACCAAAATCTCAATCCTGCAAGTTTCCTCACACAATATTTCACTTACTGCGCATGCGCAGAAGCCAAATCTTTCTCAGGGGTGCATGTGTGTGCATTGGGGTTGCACAGGAAGCAAAAATGTGCTGAAATGTCATGAGGGGGCCTGCACGAGTGTGAAGTTTTGGGGAAAAAATTTGCATGCGCAGAAACACAAAATCCCTGAAATCTCATGCACATGTGCGTTCCCTCGCAAGATATTTCTTCTGTGCATGGGCATGAAGCAAAAGTATGCTGGGATGCGTGCGCGCACCTACAAGACAAGTGAAACTGTGCGCACAGCATCCCATGCGCTAGTGGTACTGGTAGCAATCCACTACTGACCTTTCTGGCCACTGTTATTAAGGGAACCGCTGCTGTTTGCTAAATTTGTAACATGGTTGTTAAGCGTATTTGGCTTCCCCATGGATTTTGCTGGTCGGAAGTTCGCAAAAGGGGATCACGTGACCCTGGGGTTTTGCAATGGTCGTAAATAGGATGGGGTGGAACGCAGTTCCACCGGCGGAAATGAAGCTTCATGCACAGCTCCAGCTGACTAGCTGCAGTAACTTCCTGGATTACTGGTCTCAGCTCGGCTTTCCTTTTTTTCCCTGCTGTCGCTGATGTGCGCTCCTCGCTTTTTTCCTCTTTCCTCCTTCCTGGCCTCGGACGAGCTTCCCTCTATCCTGTCCGGCTCCCCTCCAGCCTCATGTGGCCACCTCCCAAAGCCAGGAGAGCCGCACCGTGCTGAAGCAGTCTGGGCTGTGGTCTTTTTCCCCTCGCGAAGCCGTTACTCTGCCCACAGCTGAGATGAAAAGGCATCGTGTGGCAATAACAGTTCACTTGAATGACGGTGATCATTCAAGCCACTCCCACCTGGTCACATGGCTGGCAACCCACTCCTACCCAGTCACATGACCATCAAGCCACACCCACAAAATAAGCTACACTTACAGTGTGGCAGTAAAAGGGTTTTTAACTGTTTTAATATTGGATTGTTATATGCTGTTTTTATTACTGTTGTTAGCCGCCCCGGGTCTACGGAGAGGGGCGGCATACAAATCCAATAAATAAATAAATAAATAAATAAAATAAAAATTTTGGCTGCCCATTACTGGCCAAAGCGTTTTATCATGTGACTCTGGGGATGCCGCAACAGTCATAAGTGTGGAAAAGCGATCCTCATCGCCTTTTTTTCAGGGCCATTGCAACTGTGAACAGTCACTAAACGAGCTGTCATAAGTCCAGGACTCCCTGCAGCTTGTCCGCATTTTAACGGATGGACTTTTTTAGCAACTCAATTTTTAGCTGGGTTTCTCACGCCGAGATCCTTCCTTCTCCCCAGGCAGCATAAAATGCGGAAAATATTAAAGCGGAAAGGATCTAATTACTAACTGATGGATAATGTGCCGTGCTACTTCATATTATCTCTTCGCTTCACTTGTTTATTAATAGAACGACAACGACTATTTGTTAAAATATTTAGGCCATGTCTCAGAGAGAGAGAGAGGGGAAAAAACATCTCTTTTAGGACAGCTTCCAAGGTTGATTCAATTATGAATTCTCGCAAGCTCTCCTGTCTGAGGTTGTTATTTCATTGTGACGATATCACCACTGCTGTGTTTATAAGGTTTTTCCGGGCTGCTTAATTGCATTGTTTTCTCTTGCATTATTTAAACATCAGAAGGGAAGAGGAAGCAGCAAGCTGCCGAGAGGCTTCAAGGGGAACCATGCGAAGTGGCTTATCGGTGGCTTAAAAACTCTAAAAAACAGTAGTCCTCAACTTACGACTGGTGACTTAGCAACCGTCTGACGTTACAAGGGAGATGTAAAAAAAACCCAGGGATTTGCAACCCAGATCCAATAGTTCCGGTAGTCAAAGTCAACCTGTGGTCAATTGATTCCACATTGGGTTCTCAGCAACATGGTAATTCCGATTTTCGGCAAAACTGTACTGATCATTTTGAGGAAGACACCCCAACATATGTGTTTTTCCATATACCTCGTGTGCTTTAATAAGAATCCTATATACCTCAAGCACCTTTATAATGCTTTCATTAACCTTTAAGTTTTACTAAATTTCTAATCATTAGTTCCACACTGTAAAACATAATAACTGCATAGTCTATAGTCTTTTCTCTTATCTGTCCCTTGAGTGTTGTGGTTAGCTTTGGCCAAGCTCCTGCCCCAAGGACTGTGGATGTGGGGGAGACATCCACATGCTGCAGGCCTGTTTTGTCCCCAGTGGAATCTGATGATGAAGGCTCCTCTGACCAAGAAGACATGAGTGACAGGGAGGAGGAGAGTGTGGCAGACAGCTCAGAAGGAGATCAATTATCTAGCTCCTCCTTGAATTCAGAACAAGAGTTAATGACACAGCCACGCATGCGGAGAGCGATGCATAGGCAACAACAACTGGGAGATTATTATCAAAGAAAATGAGGCCACCTGTGGTTGGGTGGGGCTGTGGTAATTAGTGAGGCTGCTATAAAGAGCAGCCTGTGGGTTTGGCCATTGTGGAGGATTATCTGATCGTTGTGTTTCGTGACTGCTTTACTGACTTTGACTTTTTGTGTGCTGATTTTTCCCCGCTTTGAAACTAAACCAGAGCAAAGTGTGTTTCACTTTGTGAAAGAAGAAGGACTGTGAATTGCCTCACAGCTGCAAGCTAAGTATCACAGAACTGATGAGGGACTTGTACAAATTACCAGTTTGTTTGGAGACGAGTGCTCTTTGCTATACCAAAAGAGGGCTTAGGTTAAGTGAATTTTCATTATAAAGAACATTGTTTTGAATTTTCAAACGTGTATGTGTCTGAAATTTGTACCTGTGAATTTTTGGGAGGAGTCTACCAGAGAGCCCGACAGAACATTGAGTAACCTGCTTAGGGAGACCTACACGCAATTGGGGAGTGAAACTTAAGAAACATCAGAATGCTAAAGCATCTATATATAACTATCACGTATCACGAAGCCCATATGCGGTGTTTGTACTTACCTTGTCATTATTTAGTTATTTCTGACAGTCTCAAAATGGGTGAACAGTGCAGTCAGGCGGTAGGGAAAGTGAGTAGAATGCTTGGCTGCATACCTAGAGGTATAACAAGCAGGAAGAGGGAGATTGTGATCTCGCTGTGTAGAGCGCTGGTGAGACCCCATTTGGAATAATACTGTGTTCAGTTCTGGAGACCTTACCTACAAAAAGACATTGATCAAATTGAACAGGTCCAAAGACATGCTACAAGTATGGTGGAAGGTCTTAAGCATAAAACGTATCAGGAAAGACTTCATGAACTCGATCTGTATAGTCTGGAGGACAGAAGGGAAAGGGGGGGACATGATCGAAAGATTTAAATATGTGAAAGGGTTAAATAAGGTTCCGGAGGGAAGTGTTTTTAATAGGAAAGTGAACACAAGAACAAGGGGACACAATCTGAAGTAAGTTGGGGGAAAGATCAAAAGCAACGTGAGAAAATATTATTTTACTGAAAGAGTAGTAGTAGATCCTTGGAACAAACTCCCAGCAGACGTGGTTGGTAAATTCACAGTAACTGAATTTAAACATGCCTGGGATAAACATATATCCATCCTAAGATAAAATACAGAAAATAGTATAAGGGCAGACTAGATGGACCATGAGGTCTTTTTCTGCCGTCAGTCTTCTATGTTTCTATGTTTGTATTAGATTTGTATGCCGCCCCTCTCCGTGGACCTGGAGCGGCTCACAACAAATAATACAATATAACAAATCTAATAATAAAAACATCTAAAACCCCACATTAAAACCATACAATACAATCATTCCATGCATTAACTATATATACCTGGGGGTATCTTAGTTTCCCCATGCCTGGCGAAGTAGGTGGATCTTTAGCAATTTGTGAAAGGCAAGGAGGGTGGGGGCAGTTCTCATCTCTGGGGAAAGTTGATTCCAAAGGGCCGGGGCCACCATAGAGAAGGCTCTTCCCCTGGGGCCTGCCAGATTACATTGTTTAGTCGACAGGACCCAGAGGAGGCCAACTCTGTGGGACCTAATTGGTCGCTGGGATTTGTGCGGCAGAAGACGGTTCCGGAGGTATTCTGGTCTGATGCCATGAAGGGCTTTATAGGTCATTACCAACACTTTGAATTGTGACCGGAAACTAATCTGCAACCAGTGCAGGCCACGGAGTGTTGGAGAGACATGGGCAAATCTAGGTAGCCCTACGATAGCTCTCATGGCCGCATTCTGCACGATCTGAAGTTTCCGAACACTCTTCAGAGGTAGCCCCATGTAGAGAGCGTTGCAGTAGTCAAACCTCGAGGTGATGAGGGCATGAGCGACTGTGAGTAATGACTTCTGGTCCAGATAGGGTCGCAACTGATGCACCAGGCGAACCTGTGCAAATGCCCTCCTCCATAAATATGAAGCAGTTGCCACAAGGATGCTGGTTAAGGTCCTAACTGTCATAGGTCACTTTTTTCAGGGCGTTGTGACTTTGAACGGTCAATAAATGAACCATCGTATGTCAAGGACTACTTGCAATATGGATGTTATTAATCTCGAGACAGGAACCAGGCTGGTCCCTGTCAAAAATAAGTTCATTTCTGAAGGTAACATCACAATGCAAATAAATGGTTTGTAACCATGGGAGAGGCTGGGGTAAGCCATAATCAGCGTGTAATCATGGGTGTAATCATGGGTTTGCTAATTGTGCTGCAACCTGATTGGCTGTAGCCTATATAAGGAGGAACACCATTGCATGGGTGTGGTTTGTTAGAGAGTGGTTTTGTTATAGTATAGAGTGGTTTGTAGTTTTGTCGTTAGTGCTTAGTGGTTGCAGTGGTGGATATTATAAAAGTTATATGAAAGTATTGTATGGTACAGTGTTCCCTCGATTTTTGCAGGGGATGCGTTCTGAGACCGCCCGCGAAAGTCGAATTTCCGCGAAGTAGAGATGCGGAAGTAAATACACTATTTTTGGCTATGAACAGTATCGCAAGCCTTCCCTTAACACTTTAAACCCCTAAATTGCAATTTCCCATTCCCTTAGCAACCATTTAGATCATTACTCACCATGTTTGTTTATTAAAATTTATCTTAAAAAATATTTATTAAAGGCAGACGAAAGTTTGACGATGACATATGACGTCATCGGGCAGGAAAACCGTGGTATAGGGAAAAAACCCGCAAAGTATTTTTTAATTAATATTTTTGAAAAACCGTGGCATAGACTTTTCGCAAAGTTCGAACCCGGGAAAATCGAGGGAACACTGTATTTTATTTAGAGAAGCAGTTTGATAAAAGAGAAGTAAAATATATTTTTACAAAAAAGCCTGCTGCTGTGTTTCATTGAAGACTTCAGCTAGGTATAGTGGTTACCTATGGCTACTTGGTGGGTTAACTCAGTGTTTTTCAACCAGTGTGCCACGGCACACCAGTGTGCCGTGAGACATGGTCAGGTGTGCCGCGAAGCTCAGAGAGAGAAAGAGAGAAAGAGAGAGAGAGAACAAGAGAGAGAAAGAAAGCAATAGAGAGAGAGAAAGAGAGGGAGGGAAAGAGAGAGAGAGAAAGACATAGAGGGAGGGAGGGAGGGAGAGAGAAAGAGCAAAAAAGAGAGGAAGAAAGGAAGAGAAAGAAAGAGGGAGGGTGAGAGAAATAGAGTGAAAGGGAGGAAGAGAGAGAGATAATTTTTTTGTCCAAACTTTTTTTAGCCCCCACCCTTCCCCCGCTCAATGTGCCCCAGGGTTTCGTAAATGTAAAAAATGTGCTGCGGCTCAAAAAAGGTTGAAAATCACTGGGTTAACTTCCGTGGGTGCAAAATTCTCTCTGCCCAACAGGTTATGGGCCCGGTTACCAGTAGCTATGCCCAACAGTCCCCTCCTTGTTGATACTTGGAATAAAACTAGGAGTCGTGTTGATAAGCTTTTCCCTCGCTTAACAGCCCATCGCTCACTTGTGTTTTTATAGTTTTCCTCCTTTAGGATGCTGTTCCTACTGTTCTTACTGTTAAGTTAGTTTTAATTAATTTTTATGTTCCAGCGGTAAGCCGCCGAGAACCTTTCCTGATTGCAGCGGGATAGAATTGTGCAAAAATAAATAAATGCATAAATACACTTTGCCCAATGCTGTTCAAAAGATAAGGCATATAATGGGAACTTAAATTGCAATAGACTCGGCGGCGCAGGCGTCTTATCTTGTGTTGGGAGGCTGCAATCTGTGTTGCCTGGTTTATAAAGCACAAATATCTGAAGGAAGGAAAGAACAGATTGTCTATCAAACACAAAGCGAAATTGCAGTGGCAGAAAAGAAACATTCTTCTCAGGTGAACAGGAAAGATCCCCCCCCCCCTATAATGACAGGAGATTCAACACTTACGACCACCAGAACTTCCATTGCTAAGCAAAAGGGTTAGAAACATAGAAACATAGATGTTTGATGGCAGAAAAAGACCTCCTGGTCCATCTAGTCTGCCCTTATACTATTTCCTGTATTTTATCTTAGGATGGATCTATGTTTATCCCAGGGATGTTTAAATTCAGTTACTGTGGATTTACCAACCACGTGTGCTGGAAGTTTGTTCCAAGCATCTACTACTCTTTCAGTAAAATAATATTTTCTCACATTGCTTCTGATCTTTCCCCCGAGTAACCTCAGATTGTGCCCCCTTGTTCTTGTGTTCACTTTCCTATTAAAAACACTTCCCTCCTGAACCTTATTTAACACTTCAACATATTTAAATGTTTCGATCATGTCCCCCCTTTCCATTTATTTATTTATTTACTTACTTACTTACTTACTTACTTACTTACTTACTTACTTACTTACTTACTTACTTACTTACTTATTCCATTTTTATGCCGTCCTTCTCTTTAGACTCAGGATGGCTTACAACATGTTAGCAATAGCACTTTTTCACAGAGCTAGGCTATTGCCCCCACAATCCGCTACACATTGCTAGTTCATATTTAGCTGGTTGTCCACTAAGACTCCAACATCCCTCTCACAATCACTGCTATTAAACCTGGTTTTACCCAGTCTAGAATAGAATAGAATAGAATAGAAATTAGAATAAATTAGAATAGAAATTAGAATAAATTAGAATAGAAATTAGAAAGAATAGAATAGAACAGAAGTTAGAATAGAATAGAATAGAATAGTAATTAGAAAGAATAGAATAGAAATTAGAATAGAAATTAGAATAAAAGAGAATAGAAATTAGAAAGAATAGAACAGAACAGAACAGAATAGAATAGAATAGAATAGAATAGAATAGAATAGAATTTTTTATTGGCCAAGTGTGATAGAATTCACAAGGAATTTATCTTTGGTGCATATGCTCACAGTGTGCATGTCTATATGTGTACTGTGAATTTTCTTGCCTCAAGGTAAGACTTTACTTTTCTCTACATTGGATTTCATTCCTGTGATGGTTGTAAGTGCGAGTATTGGTCATAAGTCATTTTTTTAGTTCCTTCGTAATGTCAAATGTTCGCTAACTGAATGGTTGTAAGTCAAGGACTAACTATTGTATTGTTATTAAAGCCTAAGAAATACATTATATTATTTGAGTGGAGTGACAGTTATACAGCATTGACTAGTGGTTACTAACAGGCTAATGCAGAGATAACTTAAACCTTTAGAGATAAAGAGAAGTTTATGTCAATATTAAGTAGGATTTCTGAAAGGTCAATTGTTGATAAGCAGAAAACTGTTTCAAATTTTGCATCCAGTGTTAAACGCCGTATTAATAAACAGCATCAAAGTGCATCAAATTATCTGTTTTACAAGAAAGGTTTCCGCTGTAAGCTTCATATTTAATACCAAGATCTTCGTCTTATTTATCATTTTTGTAGATATTATAGATTACATCTGCTAAATAGAAAATAGATAAACCCTTTGAATGGTTAGTTTTATCAAACATCTTTCTCAACTTCCTGAGAGATTAGGAGAAAGAGCAGAAAATGCCCCAATTAAGAATCATTGAAGCATCAAATAGAGATTTTAGAAGAGTTGGGTCCCTAAAAGCTAATGAGGAAATTAGATGTGGCGTGGACTTAAGAAAACTTAATCAAGTTACAAAATCTCTACTTTCCCCACTATTTCAGCCATTCCAAGTAGGCTGGGATACAGGGAAATGTTATGTAAATTTGATCTCCCTTCTTTTACAACAATGTGTAAATGGGCATCTCAAAGGAACATTGGGCCTGAGTGGGGTTTCTCAATTTTGGCAAGTTTAAAAGTCTTAAACTCCTAGAATTCCCCATCCAGCATATCTTAAGATGGGTGGACTTCAACTCCCAGAATTCCCCATCCAGCATATCTTAAGATGGGTGGACTTCAACTCCCAGAATTCCCCATCCAGTGTTCTGTCGAGGTCTCTGGTAGAATCCTCCCGAAAACTCACAGATACATATTTCAGACACACACACGTTTGAAAATTCAAAACAATGTTCTTTATACCGAAAATCCAAATAAACTAAGCCCTCTTTTTGTATAGCAAAGAGCACTCGTCTCCAAACAAACTGGTAATTTGTACAAGTCCCTTATCAGTTCTGAGATACTTAGCTTGCAGCTGTGAGGCAATTCACAGTCCTTCTTCTTTCACAAAGTGAAACACACTTTGCTCTGGTTTAGTTTCAAAGCGGGGGGAAATCAGCACACAAAGGTCGAAGTCAGCAAGGCAGGCACGAAACAATGATCAGATAATCCTCCACAATGGCCAAACCCACAGGATGCTATTTATAGCAGCCTCACTAATTACCACATCCCCACCCAACCACAGGTGGCCTCATTTTCTTTGATAATCATCTCTTAGTTGTTGCTGCCTATGCATCGCTCCCCGCATGCGTGGCTGTATCATTAACTCTTGTTCCGAATCCAAGGAGGATCTAGATAATTGATCTCCTTCTCAGCTGTCTGCCACACTCTCCTCCTCCCTGTCACTCATGTCTTCTTGGTCAGAGGAGCCTTCATCAGCAGATTCCACCTAGGGCAAAAAAGGCCTGCGGCATGTGGATGTCTCCCCCACATCCACAGTCTTTGGGGCAGGAGCTGGGCCAGAGCTAACCACAACAGCCAGCATATCTTAAGATGGGTGGACTTCAACTCCCAGAATTCCCCAGCCAGCCATGCTGGGAGTCGAAGTCCAAGCATCGTAAATTTGCCAAGCTTGAGAAAAACTAGAGTAGCAAACACCAAGCACAGGAAGAGGTCAGGGTTCAAAATCTTCTGATGTTTCTTGCACATGTTGTGCATATGGACTAGAAACCTTCCCAGTGTGTTTTGGAGATACTTCAAGGAGCCTCATTCCCTGGAGAGGGGCATCAAACAAGCAACAGCTGTGTTAAAAGGGCAGCGTCGCAATGGCCTTGACCCCAGGTTGAATCGAATAACTTAATAAAGCTGTGTCAGCTCCCATTCCTAATCACATAAATCTTTTTTGCTGCACCAGCAGTTGGCATGGCTCCCTAATAGTACAAGGGGGGGGGGGTGGATAAGCCATCTCGCCAGAGGAAAAACGTGCATTATCTCCAGAGTCGGGAAGAATTTGGAACCGCGCAGTCGCAAACAAGAATTTCATCCGCATCTTCATTGCAGCAAAACTAGGGCTCAAAAGACAGGTTGGAAAGGCATCCCAGCCTTTTAGGAATTTTCCGAGAGGGAATTTCAGGCAGAAAAGCAAAGTGAGTTCCATTTGCAGTGAAATCAGCCTTTGTGTTGTCAGAAGGAAAATTAGGAGTTCCCATTTGAGCCAGCCAGGGTTGGGCAAAAAATTATTTTTATTTATTTATTCATTTTGTCATGTACATATTGTGGTATGCAAAGATATAATATTTATATACATGATGCTAGGAAAAGAAATGTGGAAAGGGGAGATATTTATTCCCCAAAGGGAAGGGGCTGCTTTAGGGGACAGCTGTAGAGAAACCAGGCACCGAGAAATAATAATAATAATATTAATATTAATAATAATATTAATAATAATAATAAGAACAACAACAATTACAGCAACAACAATACTGACAACAACAACAAACTACTACAATAATAATAATAATAATAATAATAATAATAATAATAATAATAATAATGTTGGTTATGACCTATAAAGCCCTTCATGGCATCGGACAGTAATATCTCCGGGACCGCCTTCTGCCGCACGAATCCCAGCGACCAGTCAGGTCCCACAGAGTGGGTCTTCTCCGGGTCCCGTCAACCAAACAATGTCGCTTGGCGGGACCCAGAGGAAGAGCCTTCTCTGTGGCGGCCCCGACCCTCTGGAACCAGCTCCCCTCGGAGATTAGGATTGCCCCCACCCTCCTTGCCTTTCGTAAACTCCTTAAAACCCACCTCTGCTGTCAGGCATGGGGGAACTGAGACATCTCCTCCGGGCCTATACAATTCATGTACGGTACGTTTGTGTGTATGTCTGCTTTAATAACAGTTTTTTAAAATGTTTTTAAATTATTAGATTTGTCTTGAATTGTTTTATTGTTGTTGTGAGCTGCCCCGAGTCTACGGAGAGGGGTGGCATACAAATCAAATTAATGAATTAATGAATTAATGAATTAATGAATTAACGAATTAACGAATTAACGAATTAACGAATTAATTAATGAATGAATGAATGAATTAACAAATTAACAAATTAACAAATTAATTCATTAATTCATTAATTCATTAATTCATTAATTCATTAATTCATTAATTCATTAATTCATTAATTTTAAATAAAATAAAATAAAATAAAATAAAATAAAATAAAATAAAATAAAATAAAATAAAATAAAATAAAATAAAATAAAATAAAATAAAATAAAATAAAATAAAATAAAATAAAATAAAATAAAATAAAATAAAATAAAATAAAATAAAATAAAATAAAATAGTAATGCTTTCGGGAAGAATGCAGAGGCTGTCCAAAGAGGACACCCTGCATTTTCTTTCAACATCTTTCGGGGCAAATTGGGTGCTCTGGGGTGGAGTTCCATTTTCACTACCCCACTGTGTTCCCTCCCATCCGAGCAGCAGCCCACCCCTGCACTAGACTCATCTTCCAGAATTCTCCAGTCAGCAAGCTTTAGGATGGGTGGTCTTCAACTCCCAGAATCCCTCAGCCAGCAGGCTTTAGGATGGGTGGACTTCAACTCCCAGAATCCCTCAGTCAGCAGGCTTTAGGATGGGTGGACTTCAACTCCCAGAATCCCTCAGTCAGCAGGCTTTAGGATGGGTGGACTTCAACTCCCAGAATCCCTCAGTCAGCAGGCTTTAGGATGGGTGGACTTCAACTCCCAGAATCCCTCAGTCAGCAGGCTTTAGGATGGGTGGACTTCAACTCCCAGAATCCCTCAGTCAGCAGGCTTTAGGATGGGTGGACTTCAATTCCCAGAATCCCTCAGTCAGCAGGCTTTAGGATGGGTGGACTTCAACTCCCAGAATCCCTCAGTCAGCAGGCTTTAGGATGGGTGGACTTCAACTCCCAGAATCCTTCAGTCAGCAGGCTTTAGGATGGGTGGACTTCAACTCCCAAAATCCCTCAGTCAGCAGGCTTTAGGATGGGTAGACTTTAACTCCCAGAATCCTTCAGTCAGCAGGCTTTAGGATGGGTGGACTTCAACTCCCAGAATCCCTCAGTCAGCAGGCTTTAGGATGGGTGGACGTCAACACCCAGAATCCCTCAGTCAGCAGGCTTTAGGATGGGTGGACTTCAACTCCCAGAATCCCTCAGTCAGCAGGCTTTAGGATGGGTGGACTTCAATGCCCAGAATTCCCCTGGCTGAGGAATTCTGGGAGTTGAATCCATCCATCTGAAGTTGGGAATCAGGCTTTTCCTTTTAATAAATGCTACTAATCAGATCTCTGGAGACGTAATATTTGGATTAACTGTTTTGGGTTCAAATTGAGAGAGAAGGAAGGTGGACATCCAGTTATAATTGGCTGGGCTTATTACATTTGAAACTACAGTATAATGAAATCTGAAGCGGGTAATCCATCCAAGACCTTCTCCGATGCCCTTCCTTTTAATAAAGATTACTAAGCATAGCTCTGGAGACCTATCCTTTGTTATTAACTATTTCCAGTTCAAATTCCCACAGGGGAAGTGTGGTTTATGGTTTACAACTTGCAATTTGTGCATTGGGAATCATGAGATCAATAAAAGCTTCTATCGCTTAATAAAATTTGCTGGAAAAAAATACAATATCACTTCTTCTGATTTGCTTTGGAAAGCACTGTTATTCCTCAACTTACGACTCAATATATCTCTCGCTAAGTGAGACAGTTGTTAAATGAGTTTTGCCTCGTTTTATGACCTTTCTCATTAAGAGAATCACTGCACTTGAGTTAATATTTATTTATTTTATTATTTATTTATTTGATTTTTTTTTTAATGCCGCCCTTCTCCTTAGACTCAGGATGGCTTACAACATGTTAGCAATAGCACTTTTTAACAGAGCTAGGCTATTGCCCCCACAATCCGGGTCCTCATTTGACCCACCTCAGAAGGATGAGTCAACCTTGATCCGGTGATGAGATTTGAACCGTTGACATACAGATCTACAGTCAGCTTTAGCGGCCTGCAGTACTGCACTCTACCTGCTGCGCCACCTCATCTCTATATATAATAGAGCAAATAATAATAACATAATAATAATATACTGTATTATATATTACTATATATAGTAATATCTTTGGAGTCTTTGGAGAGGAGCGGCATACAAATCTAAATAATAATAATAACAATAATGACAATAATAATAACAATAACAATAATAATTATATTATTATATTATATTATATTATATTATATTATATTATATTATATTATATTATATTATATTATATTATATTATATTATATTATATTATATTATATTATATTATATTATATTATATTATATTATATTATATTATATTATATTATATTATATTATATTATATTATATTATATTATATTATTACTATAATAACACGGCTGTTGAATCTATCTGGACATGGCCTCATTAAGACTACAATTGGGCCCCAAATTTTTGTTGTTAAGTGAGACGGACCCTGTTTTACCACTTTTTTTGCCGCAGTTGTTGAATGAATCAACAGCGTTGTTAAGTGAATCCCACGGTTGTTAAGTGAACCTGGCTTCCCTGTTGATTTTGTTAGTCAGGAAGTTCCAAAAGGGAATCACGTGATCGCAGGACACTATGACCACCATAAATTCGAGTCAGTTGCCAACACTCCAATTTTTGACCACGTGATCGTGGCGACACTGCAATGTTCACAATCCATCGTAAGCAGTGATGGGCTCCTACGGGTATGGTCAGGTACGCAGAACCGGTAGAAAAATTTTGATTTTTTTTTTCTTTTTTTCCCCCCTTCTGGGCTCTGGGTATGTTTTTCCTATTGCAGTCAATGAGATTGAATGTGTATAATTTTAGAAGAGCTGTGCGTGCGTGTGTGTGTCCATAAAGTCTGACCCCATGCTCTGGATAGAGATCTACTGCCTCTGTAGCCTTGACAAATAAGATAATCCTCGACTTAACAACAGTTCATTTAGTGATTGTTTGAATTTACAATGACTTACGACCAGTGAAAGACTGCAAAAAATTTTACTACCATATATACAGTTTATATAGTAGATAATGTCTATTTCTGTGTGCCTGTGTGTAATATGTATGTACACATGGTATACATACATAGAATTAAATAGTATATTTTGGATGTCCAGTCATAGTACATAGATAGGGAAATTTATTTATCTATCTATCTATCTATCTATCTATCTATCTATCTATCTATCTATCTATTTATTTATTTGATTTTTATGCTGCCCTTCTCCTTAGACTCAGGACGGCTTGCAACATGTTAGCAATAGCACTTTTTATCAGAGCCAGCCTATTGCCCCCACAATCCAGGTCCTCATTTTACCCACCTCGGAAGGATGGAAGGCTGAGTCAACCTGGAGCCGGTGATGAGATTTGAACCGCTGACCTACAGATCTACAGTCAGCTTCAGTGGCCTGCAGTACAGCACTCTACCTGCTGCGCCACCCTGGCTCTCTTTGTTTGTATCTCTTTGAGGTGAGGAGAGGCCAGGCACCCTAACCCTTGACATGAGTGACGTCAAGTTGGCTACGTTTAAGCCAGTTCCATGACCTTTAAGCCACTCCCTGGTCACATGATCATTAAGCCACTCCCACCTGGTCACATGGCTGGCAAGCCACACCCCCAAAATAAACCACGGCCACAGAGTGGTAGTAAAAAATTTTGCAGCCTTTCACTGGTCGTAAGTCATTGTAAATTCAAACCATCACTAAATGAACTGTTGTTAAGTCAAGGGTTATCTTATTTGTCAAGGCTACAGAGGCAGTAGATCTCTGTCCAGAGCATGGGGTCAGACTAGATGACCTCCCAGGTCCCTTACAAACCCCTTAAAGTCTTTCCTGCTATGAAATAACCAGCAGCAACTTCATGGTTCTCCCTCCTTTTTTAAATGGTCCTTGCAGTAATAAAAATGGAAGCATTGCAAGAATTTTGATTTCTGGCAGGTTGTACTACACACCCAGTTGCCGTTGGGAGTCTGTCCCTGAACAAGTATCAACCTGGAAGGCAAGTGTGCTTGCTTGTATTTGTGGTGATATGTTCTGGGTGAGTGCATATTTGATGCAAGGGCATTGTTTGGGAAAACAACAAGAAATCTGTTGCACCTTTGATCATTTATTTATTTTTTAAGAAAATCTCCTTCTCATATGGCTGGCATTATAGCACCTATTGCAGAGAAAAACTGAAAAAAGAAGGAAAGAAAGAAAGAAGGAGGGAAGAAAGGAAGGAGAGAGAGAGGAAGGGAAGGAAGGAGAGAGAGAGGAAGGGAAGGAAGGAAGGAAGGAGAGAGAGAGGAAGGGAAAGAAAGAAAGAAGGAAGGAAGGAAGGAGAGGAAGGGAAGGAAGGAAGGAAAGAAGGAGAGAGGGAGGAAGGAAGGAAGGAAAGAAGGAAGGAAGGAAGGAAGGAGAGAGGGAGGGAGGGAAGGAGAGAGAAAGAGAGAGAGAGAGCTATCACTTGCCAAGCATCTTAATTTGGATCATGTGACCAGGGGGGAATGTGGCAATGGTCATAAGTTTGAAAAATGGTCATGTCACTTTTTTCCAGCATCGTAACTTTTAACAGTCACTAAATGAACTGTTGTAAGTCAAGGATTATTAAATTAATGGTCATAAGTGGAGAACCAGCTACATTGCCTCCATCTCTGTTTAAACTGGTACAGCTAATATCTAGAAGGTTTCTTGCCTGAGCGACTAGAAGACCTCCATGGTCCCTTTCAACTCTGATTCTGTTCTGTTCCGTTCTCTTCTTTTTTTTCTATCCTATAATATTTTAATTATGGTTGCTGACCGGTTTCATTAAGAGACTGGATAAAACACGGATAAAAATCCATGAAAGTGCTTAAAACCTTCTAATTAAATTAAGCAGGAAATAAAATAAAACGCAAAAAAAAAATAAAAAATAAAGTCCAGCAATAAATACCTCTGTAAAAGATTAAATACTTAAAGAGTAATTACGGCTTTAAACAAAGTACTTCGCTAAGGTGTGAGAAGAGAGAGCCATAAAGGAGAGGAAATATAAACGGCATAAAATGCAGATTGAGTTGGCAAAATTACATTCTGGTTTTCAAGTCAGGCTGAATAATCATCGTTTTGTTTGGCTGACTTATTTCGAGCAGAAATTACAAGGGCTCTTCTGAAAGCAAAAAGGAAAACGAAGCATCTGGGTGAAAGATTAAATATTAAGGAGACAAAGGAAACGTCAGCCGTCTAATGAACGCGGCGTGGACGGTGAAAAAAAGAAGAAAAGAAATAGATGTTTTTTTCCCTCCTTAGACTCTGGAATAAAGAGAATAAAAGACCAATAAAAGGGGAGATTAATCTTATGGTAGCAGGCAGTGAGAAATTTGCACTGGATCACCTGAAGATGTTTCAAACACAATAACTATCAGAATGATAAAGCAAAGTCCTCGACTTACGACGATTCACTTATTGATCAAAATTACAACGGCACTGGAAAAAAAGGGACTTTTTTTTGACCTCATGATTTAGGGTATATACAGAAGGTTGATACACACACACACCCCAACTCATATTTGTTCTGGATCTGGACCCCGAGTCCTCGGAGAGGGGCGGCATACAAATCTAATAAATTATTATTATTATTATTATTATTATTATTATTATTATTATTATTATTATTATGTCAGTACAACACAGCAAATGAGATCACTATGCTGGATTTTGTATTTCATCACCAGTCGGGCGCTTCCCAAGCACCTAGGACTGTGTGATGTAGCGGCAAATTATGTTTGACGATCCCAGTAAAGCGGCCTTTTGCAATTGACAGGTGGAGATTTTGTCAATTCCGATGGTTTTCAAATGTCCGCTGAGATCCTATGGTACTGCGCCCAGCGTGCCAAGTACCACTGGGACCACTTTCACTGGCTTATGCCAGAGTCGTTGCAGCTCGATTTTTAGATCTTCGTATTTCACTAATTTCTCTAGCTGCTTCTCCTCTATTCTGCTGTCTCCTGGGATTGCGATGTCGATGATCCATACTTTCTTTTTCTCCATGATCACAATGTCTGGTGTGTTATGCTTCAGAATTCGGTCAGTCTGAAGTCAGAAGTCCCACAGTAGTTTTGCTTCCTCATTTTCGACCACTTTTTGGGGCTTATGATCCCACCAGTTCTTTACCACTGGTAAATGGTAGTTCCGGTACAAGTTCCAGTGGATCATCTGTGCCACAGCATCATGTCTATGCTTGTAGTCAGTCTGTGCGATCTTTTTGCAACAGCTGAGTATGTGATCGATTGTTTCATCTGTTTCTTTATTTATTATTATTATTATTATTATTATTATTATTATTATTATTATATTATTTGGCTGGCTGCTCCAAAAATACGAGCTTTAAAGGCTTGTAATTTTTAAAACAACACTTCTTTTATTTTTCCTTTCACATTGGAATTCATTATGTACGGCTCCGTCATGCAAAATGCATTCCAATCTCACATACAAAAACTACAAAGTTGTAATTCTTTCTAAAAGAACAGGCTGTCTACTTCAAAACATCTCCTTATCTCTGGGTCAGGTTCATGCTATTAAAAACAATTTTATCATGCAATTTTATATCACTTCTCACTTCTCCGGAGAAACGGCAAATGCACCCATCTTGTTTCTAGCACTTTGAAGAAAAGCATCCATCTCTTCTGGTCAATTCCAGATGTGATTAATTAATTTACACACTCTGAATAGCAGATGAAAACCTCTTCCCCCCAAGCTCGTCTTTCCTTTTCTCTGACCTTCTGAACTTTGCATTTAACCAATGACTCCCTTCTATACCCTTGTTATCTGAAGAAGTATTACTATGCATACTTTCCTCGGACGGCTGTTCTATTTCATTTCCATCATCACTAACCTCCTCCACATCTCTTAAATCAGGGTAATTTACAGCTTCTACATCGTCTTGGTCTTCTGAATCTGACAATTTCAAAGGCTGACAGGGAACACTCACAACAGTATTTATGACCATTGTTGTATCCTGGGGTTATGCAATTCCCTTTTGGCGACCTCCCAATCAGCAATGGGGAAGCTGGATTCGCTTTACGACCATGTGGTTAATTTAACAACCACAGGGATTCCCTTAACAAAGGCGGCAAGAAAAGTCGTAGAACTGGCATAAGACCGACACAGACTTCATAGGATAATCAGGACTGCAGAAAAAACTTCCATTGAGGACCTGTAGACTGCACAAGTCAAAAAGAGGGATGTGAAAATATTTATTGACCCTTCGCATCCTGGACACAAACTGTTTCAACTCCTACCCTCAAATCGTTGCTACAGAGTACTGCACACCAAGACAACTAGACACAAGAACAGTTTTTTCCCGAACGCCATCACTCTGCTAAACAAATAATTCCCCCAACACTATCAGACTTTTTACTAAATCTGCACTTCTATTTCTACTAGGTTTTTTTCTCATCATTCCTAGCATCCTTTTCCTCCCACTTAGGACTGTATGACTGTAACTTGTTGCTTGTATCCTAAGATTTTTATTCATATGGATCGTTTCTTCATTGTTTATTTGACCCCTATGACAATCGTTAAGTGTTGTACCACATGATTCTTGACAAATGTACATAAAGTTCCGCAGGTATTGCGTCTGGGCCTGTGGCTTTATTATTTTTCTGATTTTTAAGTGATTGTTGTAGTTCAAGCACTGTAAAGGGTGTATGAAGCTTTTGTTGTTGTTCTTCTGTTAATATTGGTAAATCAATAGAACTTAAATAATCAAAGATCTTTTCTTTTTTATTTCTTCTTTTTTATACAAATTTTTATAGAAGACTTCTATACTGAGCGGAGCCATTGTATCTCCTTTTTGTGTGAAATGTAGTGTCTTGTCAATTTAATGTTTGTTCGTTTTGTTATGTCTTTTACTTTGAAAACCTATATATATATATATATATATATATATATATATATATATATATATATATATATATATATATTGCCGAGAGGCAAAACAGGAGCTGTGATGTTCCTTCAATATACCAGGGTGATTCGACACAAAATGTAACCCTTCCCTGGTACAGAGCTGAAGGGATTGGATACTGTAGCCTAGAGGATAATTCTCTGCCTTACAAGGCAAAGGTTGCAGGTTCAAGTCCCAGTGGGTATGGCTAGCTGATGAGGCCAAAATAAGGCTGAAATAGATCTATCCTAGTCTCCCTTAATTTTCAAATTCAGCTTAAACATGTGACATATATATATATATATATGAAAACAAATATATATATATATATATATATATATATAAAAGAAAAATTCCCCAGACCAAGAGAATAAAAGCCAAAAGTCTTTATTAACAACCTGATATAAAACATAGAAAGATATAAAAAACATAGAAATATATAGAAAACACATTTTACCGGCAGGATCATACAGGATCATACAGGGACCTGGAGATGTCACGGGAAGGGTACCCATGTATCTCTGAAGGTAAAGTACCCAACTACAAGGATCATCTTATATAGGTTTTTTATGTCTTGTTTACACCCCTCCTTCCTGTCCATTATTTGTCCATATAGGGGGTTGTCTTGCTTCCAATTTCATCAACTGATCAACTGCGGTGATTCACTTAACAACAGGGACAAGAAAAGTGATAAAATGGGGCAAAATTTGCCCTCTTGTTTAACAGCGGAAATCTTGGCCTCAATTGCAGTCATAAGGGACCGCCTTCTGCTGCACGAATCCCAGCGACCAGTTAGGTCCCACAGAGTGGGTCTTCTCCGGGTCCTGTCAACTAAACAATGTCGCTTGGCGGGACCCAGGGGAAGAGCCTTTTCTGTGGCGGCCCCGGCCCTCTGGAACCAACTCCCCCAGAGATTAGAATTGCCCCCACCCTCCTTGCCTTTCGTAAGCTTCTTAAAACCCACCTCTGCTGCCAGGCATGGGGGAACTGAGATATTGTTTCCCCCTAGGCCTAGGCCTTTACAATTTTATGCACCAAACATACATACAATTTTTTGTATGTATGTTTGGTTTTATAATAAGGTTTTTTTTAGTTGTTTAGTATTGGATTGTTACATGCTGTTTTTTATCACTGTTGTTAGCCGCGGAGAGGAGCGGCATACAAATTCAATAAGTAAGTAAGTAAGTAAGTAAGTAAATAAGTAAATGAATGAATGAATGAATGAATGAATGAATGAATGAATGAATGAATGAATAAATAAATAAATAAATAAATAAATAAATAAATAAATAAATAAGGCAAGGATTCCATACCCATGGCCTCAGTTGGAAAAGAAAAATGCCAGACTTACTCAAAGTAAAAGAGCTAAAAGTCACAGGCTAAAAGGTGGGTGGTTTTTTTTGTACCGAATGCAAAATGCAAACTTCATATGTAGAATCACCGGATTGGGGCTGGCAGTGACTGATCACGGATGGGATACTGCGTTGCGGCACAAAATTCAATGAAAGCATCAACCCAAATGCACAGCTGGAGCAAAAAAAAGAGAGAGAGAGAAAAGCAGAATCTTCGGCTAGAATTATTAGGAGGGGAATTAAAAATGAAATTGTCAATATCGTTAGGCCTGGATATCAATCAGAAGCAAAAACAGTTTAGATAGAGCGATCTGTTCGGAGCTTGGGCTGCTGGGCTTTTGAAGGATGTTTCTTAAGGCAAAATGGATGTTTCTTAAGAGAAAGTGCAAAAGTAAAATAATATATAAAATGTGAAATCAATTAAAATAGAATAGAATGGAAATGGGAATAGAACAGAACAGAATAGAGAATAGGAATGTAGAATAGAATAGGAATAGAATAGGAATGTAGAATAGAATAGGAATAGAATAGAATAGAATAGAATAGAATAGAGCAGTGTTTCCCAAGCTTGGCAAATTGAAGACATCTGGACTTCAACTCCCATTATTCCCCAGCTATTTTTCACACTTACGACCATTGCAGCATCACTCTGGTCTCATGATCCAAATTCAGATGCTTGGCAACTGACTTGTACTTATGACAGTTACAGCTTGAGTTCATGAAGTCTTTCCTGATACGTTTTTATGCTTAAGACCTTCCAGCATTCTTGTAGCCCGTCTTTGGACCTGTTTAATTTTGTCAATATGTTTTTGTAGGTGAGGTCTCCAGAACTGGACACAGTATTATTCCAAATGTGGTCTCACCAGCGCTCTATATAAGCGGATCACAATCTCCCTCTTCCTGCTTGTTATGCCTCTAGCTATGCAGCCAAGCATCCTACTTGCTTTTCCTACCGCCCGACCATACTGTTCACCCATTTTGAGAATGAGAATATTTCATTCATTCAGATCTAGGATGTGTTATTTGAGTGTTCCCTTTATTTATTTATTTTTGAGCAGTATATTTATATGCCGCTCATTCCAAAACGGACTCAGAGCGGCTAAACATAAACATTAAATAAACATAAAATAAAATAGCCTTTGTTTGGGTGCAAGCAAAACAATTTGGGAGCAGGGGCAGATGATTCTAACCAGAAAAGATTTTATAAAATCTGAGTTGTTATTTTTCCCTCCTTGAGCAAAGTTGGAGGAGGAAGAAAAACCCGATTGAAGTATTTTTTTAAAAAATCATGCAAGTGTTCTGCTGGCGTGTTTCAACCGCCCGTAATTACAGGGTAATTAGTCCAGGAAGACACACACCACATGATAAAAGGAAAACCCAAAAGTTTTTATAAACAGAATAACAGAAACAGCTCCCTTTTTAAATGTCAAAGGGATTTTCTGGTACACACAAGGCACAGGTTAAATGCAATCCAATTGCTCACCCAATAACTGGGAAATTGAGTCCAATTCTAAAGTCCAGAGAGTCCACACACACAATCCTGAACAGCAAAAAACCACGATCTTGATGAAACAATGAATCAGATAAACTGCCATGAGGCTAAAACACCAGGTTGCACTTTTATCTGTAGCACTCATTACAGCACCCTCCACCCAACCACAGGTGGCCTCATTTTCTCTTGTAATAATCCTTCAGTTGTTGTCTCCTATGCATCACTCTACGCATGCGTGGATGTGTCATTAATTCTTGTTCAGAATCCAGGGATGATACAGATGATTGATCTTCTCCTGGGCTGTCTGCCAAACTCCCCTCTTCCCTGTCACTCACGCTTCCTTGGTCAGAGGAGCCTTCGTCGGCAGATTCCATCGGGAGCAAAACAGGCCTGCGGCATGTGGATGTTTCCCCCACATCCACCTCCACATTCCTTGGGGCAGGAGCTGGGCCAGAGCTAACCACAGCAGTTTGGGTGCAATCAAAACAATTTGGGAGCAGGAGCAGATCCAAGCCAGAAAAGATTTTATAAAATCTGAGTTGTTATTTTTCCCTCCTTGAGCAAAGATGGAGGAGGAAGAAAAACCCGATTGAAGTATTTTTTAAAAAATCATGCAAGGTATTTTTAAAAAAGTGGATAAAGAGATTTTCTTGCCCTTTGCATTGATTTAGAACTGAAAGGATCAAAGCTTTGAAGCCCAGTGAGGAGTTAAATTATGGAATTTGCTGTCAGCCAAGGGGAATGGCCATCAATCAATCTTGACGCTTCAAGAGAGCGGGGGACAAATGCTTGCTTATTATCCCTGCTTTAGAATTTACATGGAAGCTTAGAATAGTAGCAGAAGGGACCTTGGAGGTCATCTAGTCCAGCCCCCTGCTGAGACAGGAGATCGAGTACCATCTTAAGACAGGCGGCTGTCCAACCTCTTCTTAAAAACTGTTGTGGTTGGCTCTGGGCCAGCTCCTGCAACGGGGAATTTGGATGTTGGCTTAGGAGAGTCCTCAGGTTCCCAGACACTTGTCTTACTGCCATCAGCTTCGGACAGTGAGGATTAGTGAAGGGCGAACCGAACCCGCACAATTCGGGTCCGTATCGAATTTTGCGGTGTTCGGTATGCCGAACACAAACCTGAAATTTTTTCAAAGTTTGTGCAAAGTTCAGGGTCGTGTTTGGCATTCGGAGCTTTGACGTCACCAGCAGGTTGCTAAGGACGCCAAGGTGATCACTTCCTGTATTCCATGGAATCCAGGAAGTGGTCACATTGGCATCCTTAGCAACCTGCCGGTGACGTCAAAGGTCCGCCCCCGTAATCTCTTCATGGGAGGGATTTCCCGTTCAGGTTTGAGTTTGGGTTTGGTTCGGGTTCGGCTGAATTTTGTGTAAAGTTCGTCCGAACATGCCGAACCCGAACACCGTTGGGTTCGCCCATCACTAGTGAGGATTTCTTGCCAAGGCTAGACGCTGGGGGAGAAGAAGAAGAATCAGAAAGAGAGATGGATGCAGCCAGCCCATTAGTGAATGACCCCATTCGTGGGTCATCGGACTCAGAGGATCGGTGGATAGATGCCAGAATGCGCAGGCTCATGGCTAGAAGGGACCAACTACGTCGCTATCTAGCTATCGTCGGAGATAAGGGAGAACACCTGTGGGTGAGGCAATTAGGCTAATGGGGTTGCTGATAAATTACCAGCGTTGCAGAAAGCGCATATGGGAGTTTATCCGTTTGGAGAAGGATACGTCGTGCTGGCTTTGTTCCTGGACATTCACAGACTTTCTTTGGGGTATTTCACAGCTAAGTACATCTTGTAGATTCACTCGATGAGGTGGTTGTGATGCTCTCACAGCTGCTCTTATCTTCTCTGGCTGTTTTTTTTCTCTCACAACTTTCAAGGACTGTTATCTGTAATTTGCTCAGTTTAAAGTGCGTGTGCACAGCTTTATTTTGGATAAACGGCTTTTCTGTTTACTTTACAACGGCGTGTGTGTTTGAATTTACATTTCTGACTTAATTGGGGCTCGTAACGTGAAGCCCGGCATAACAAAAACTTTCAGTGTTGGAGCACCAATAATGGGTTGCTAGCCGGTACACGCCAAAAGGCATACTGGTAGCAAAAATGGAGCTGGGTGCGCAGTTCCAGGTGACCAGAAGGGGCGCATGCATGTCCAAGCAAGATTTGGCTTCTATGCACACACAGGAAGTGAAATCTCATGAGAGGACACATGGTCACATGAGATTTCAGTGATTCTCAGCGATTTTTTGAAGTTCAAGTTCTGGAGACCTCACCTACAAAAAGATATTGACAAAATTGAATGGGTCCAAAGACAGGCTACAAAAATGGTGGAAGGTCTTAAGCATAAAACCTATCAGGAAAGACTTCATGAACTCAATCTGTATAGTCTGGGGGACAGAAGGAAAAGGGGGGACATGATCGAAACATTTAAATATGTTAAAGGGTTAAATAAGGTCCAGGAGGGAAGTGTTTTTAATTTAATTTAATTTAATTTATTCTTTGTCCAATATACAATACATATGGAATGAAATAGACATTAAGTAGTATATATAGGGATAGTAAGTAAAAAAAGAAGTGGAGTGGATGAGAGGGAGAGAATATATAGGATATATGAGAAAAGGAAAGGTAATTGGATAGGGGACGTTAGGCACATCAGTGCACTTATGTACGCCCCTTACTGGCCTCTTAGGAACCTGGAGAGGTCAATCGTCGAGAGTCTAAGGGAGAAGTGTTGGGGGTTGGGAGTAGACACTATAGAGTCCGGTAATGAGTTCCACGCATCGACGACTCGATTGTTAAAGTCATATTTTTTATAGTCAAGTTTGGAGCGGTTAATATTAAGTTTGAATCTGTTGCATGCTCTTGTGTTGTTGCGGTTGAAGGTGAAGTAGTCGTTGACCGGAAGGACATTGCAGCATATGATCTTGTGGGCAATACTTAAATCGTGTTTTAGGCGCCGCAATTCTAAGCTTTCAAGACCTAGGATAGTTAGTCTGTTTTCGTAAGGTATTCTGTTTCGAGTGGAGGAGTGAAGGGCTCTTCTGGTGAAATATCTTTGGACGTTTTCGAGAGTGTTGATGTCTGAAATGTGGTATGGGTTCCAGACAGATGAGCTGTATTCGAGGATGGGTCTGGCATAAGTTTTGTAGGCTCTAGTCAGTAGTGTGAGATTGCCAGAGCAGAAGCTACGTAGGATCAGGTTAACAACTCTGGAAGCCTTTTTGGCGATATAGTTGCAGTGGGCTTTAGCACTTAGGTCATTTGATATTAGTATTCCAAGGTCTTTTACTGAATGTGGGTTGGCTGTGAGGGTTTTTAATAGGAAAGTGAACACAAGAACAAGGGGACACAATCTGAAGTTAGTTGGGGGAAAGATCAAAGGCAACATGAGAAAATATTATTTTACTGAAAGAGTAGTCGATGCTTGGAACAAACTTCCAGCAGACGTGGTTGGTAAATCCACAGTAACTGAATTTAAACATGCCTGGGATAAACATATATCCATCCTAAGATAAAATACAGGAAATAGTATAAGGGCAGACTAGATGGACCAGGAGGCTTTTTTCTGCCATCAATCTTCTATGTTTCTATGAATGATTTTAAATCTTATTAGAGTTTTTAAAGTTTTTTAGTTATATTAATTGCATTTTTAGATATGAATATTGTTTTGATACAAATCCAATTAATAAAGGAAGCAAGAAACCAATCTGACTGGTTAAATAAGAAGGTGAGACTGGCTGAATTGCTGCCTACGAGGAGAATTCTTGTGCCTCAGCTGTTATATTGAATTTTTTCTTTAAAAAAAAAATAAAGCTTGAATATATGTTTCTGCTTGGTGAGTATTGAACATGCAGTGAGTTATTGGAGGATTTGGGCTAAATTATAGATGTCGGCTCTTGAGTGGCTCTAAAGGGAGAAGCAAATCTTACCTCCCCTGGAATTGCTTGGGGATTCTGTTTTAAATAAAACTGAAAAGGCGGCAGGGCGGAGATTACATTTAAATCCGGTCATTATATCACTTTGTCGGGTTATGATGAAGGTAAGACTGACAGGAAGATGCAGGAATGGTTATCTTTTAAGCCACGTTTGAAAAGAAAATCGTTCATTTTCAAGCGGAAAAAAATGTTGAAAACAAACACCCACCTTGCGAGACTTCCAAAACAATGCAAAATTAGATTTTATATTGAAATACTGTATATCATGCATAACTTAAAAGGGGAGAATGAGACCTCTCTTTTTTTTTTTACTGACCATTTCTGTTGTGATTCAGCCTGAGGCTCCTCAGGGACCGGCTGGAGCTCTGCCGGATCCATGCCCAGAGGAGGAGGACAGTGACCAGGAGGGGGAGGACCAGGCAGACGGGGGAGAGAAACGTCAGGAAGAGGAGGAGGGAGAGCAGCCTGAGACCCCCGGGGGGGCCTCTCCCCAGCTAGTAGCCTGGATTCATTGGATGAAGATGCACAGGCTATAATAGACATGCGGCCGAGACGTGCAGCTCAAAGAAAGGGCCAATTAGAAAGGTATTTCCATCCCTGAATTGGCAACAGCTGGGTTTGGGTGTGGTTCTCTTCAGCAGGGTTCAAAAGGCAGGCCCGCCCTTACAGTCTTGTGGAGAGTTATCACCTGGGAGTCCTGTGACCTTGCTTCGATTCTTGGCGTCTCTGATCTTGGCTTGTGGCCTAGAAGGCTGAAAGACTTGGGGGAGGCGTGGGTTTTATTATCTCCAGTGTTGTTTTTGCCAGAAAGAATCCTGTTTTATTGCCTGGCCTTCGTGAAACCTCTGTGAAGCTTCATCGTGTTCCTGTCTGTAAGAACAGTTTTTGTTACCTGTGTTTGCTTTCCAGTATATAAACTGCCTTTGCTTTTTACCAGTGTGTCTGGATACTCTTTTTGGTTGGTGTTGGCGTCTGGGGGGACCCAGATAGAACACATTTCTTTACTTTTTAATGTTTTTCTTTTTAAATTCACTTTTGGCCAGAAAGGTTATAAAATGTCAATTTACTCAATCATACCCACACATAACATTAATGGTCAGAACAGAGAGGGGGGGCATATACTAATTGCCCCACGCCTGGCAACATAGATGGGCCTTAAGGCTTTTGCGGAAGGCGAGGAGAGTGGGGGCAGTACGAATCTCTGGAGGGGACTGATTCCAGAAGGCCGGGGCCACCACAGAGAAGGCTCTTCCCCTAGGCCCCACCAACTGACATTGTCTTGTTGATGGGATCTGGAGAAGGCCAACTCTGTGGGAGCTGATCGGTCGTTGGGATTTATGCGGCAGAAGGAGGTCCCGTAAATAATCTGGTCCGATGCCATGTAGGGGTTTATACGGTTTGTAGGATTTGCCATCACTGGACTAGATGATCTTCAAGGTCCCTTCCAAATCTGTTATTTTGAATAAATTGAGCAGGGGGTCGGACTTGAAGACCTCCAGGGTCCCTTCCGACTCCGTTATTCTTATTTGTGGTGTTGTACGAATGCCATCAATAGGCCCTAGCTTTTGAGTGGTGTATTATTATTATTATTATTATTATTATTATTATTATTATTATTATTATTACTATTATTATTATTATTATTATTATTATTATTATTATTATTATTATTATTATTTAGATTTGTATGCCGTCCCTCTCTGCAGACTTGGGGCTGCTCACAACAAATAAAACAATGTACAACAAATAGAAACATAGAAACATAGAAGTCTGACGGCAGAAAAAGACCTCATGGTCCATCTAGTCTGCCCTTATACTATTTTCTGTATTTTATCTTAGGATGGATATATGTTTATCCCAGGCATGTTTAAATTCAGTTACTGTGGATTTATCTACCACATCTGCTGGAAGTTTGTTCCAAGGATCTACTACTCTTTCAGTAAAATAATATTTTCTCATGTTGCTTTTGATCTTTCCCCCAACTAACTTCAGATTGTGTCCCCTTGTTCTTGTGTTCACTTTCCTATTAAAAACACTTCCCTCCTGGACCTTATTTAACCCTTTCATATATTTAAATGTTTCGATCATGTCCCCCCTTTTCCTTCTGTCCTCCAGACTACAGATTGAGTTCATTAAGTCTTTCCTGATACGTTTTATGCTTAAGACCTTCCACCATTCTTGTAGCCCGTCTTTGGACCCGTTCAATTTTGTCAATATCTTTTTGTAGGTGAGGTCTCCAGAACTGAACACAGTATTCCAAATGTGGTCTTACCAGCATTCTATATAGTGGGATCATAATCTCCCTCTTCCTGCTTGTTATACCTCTAGCTATGCAGCCAAGCATCCTACTTGCTTTCCCTACCGCCTGACTGCACTGTTCACCCATTTTGAGACTGTCAGAAATCACTACCCCTAAATCCTTTTCTTTTGAAGTATTTGCCAACACTGAACTGCCAATACAATACTCAGATTGAGGATTCCTTTTCCCCAAGTGCATTATTTTACATTTGGAAACATTAAACTGCAGTTTCCATTGCTTAGACCATTTATCTAGTAAAGCTAAATCATTTACCATATTACAGACGCCTCCAGGAATATCAACCCTATTGCACACTTTAGAGTCATCGGCAAATAGGCAAACCTTTCCTACCAAACCTTCCCCTATGTCACTCACAAATATATTAAAAAGAATAGGACCCAGAACAGATCCTTGTGGCACACCGCTTGTAACCTGACTCTGCTCAGAATACTCGCCATTAACAATAACTCTCTGATGTCTACGCTTCAGCCAGCTGCAAATCCATTGAACTATCCAGGGATTAAGTCCAATCTTCACTAATTTATCTATCAGCTCTTTATGTGGAACCGTATCAAAGGCTTTGCTGAAGTCCAGGTAGGCAATATCCACGGCACCACCTTCATCCAACACCTTTGTGACATAGTCAAAGAAATCAATGAGATTAGTCTGACATGATTTGCCTTCAGTAAAGCCATGCTGATTTGGGTCTAATAAGTTATTGTTTTTTAGGTGCTGATTTATCCTCTTTTTGAGTAGAGTCTCCATCATTTTAACTACAACTGATGTCAAGCTAACTGGCCTGTAGTTACCAGCTTCTTCTCTACTGCCCTTCTTGTGAATAGGCATTATTAAATTCTAATAATTTAAAAACCACTAAAAACCCCATTATTAAAAGCAAACATACACACAAACATACCATGCATAAACTGTATAGGCCCGGGGGAGATGTCTCAGTTCCCCCATGCCTGACGGCAGAGGTGGGTTTTAAGGAGTTTACGAAAGGCAAGGAGGGTGGGGGCAGTTCTAATCTCCGGGGGGAGCTGGTTCCAGAGGGTCGGGGCCGCCACAGAGAAGGCTCTTCCCCTGGGTCCCGCCGGGACCCGTAGAAGGCCAACTCTGTGGGACCTAACCTGGTTCTGAACAGCTCTGGACCCCTCCCGAAATCTTCCCTCCTGCCACTTATTCTGTCGAAAAGTCTTTTCTTTTTTTTTTTGGTCCTGCCATGTTAAAAAAAAAAAGTCCGTGCCCATCACTTGCGAGGAAAAAAAGGCAATAAGAAAGCTATGCAGAATTGCAACTCTGGGCTTGTCTGCCTGTCAAGCCTTTTTCCGCGACAGCTCCTTTGCCAAGCTGGTCTTTTTTTTTCCTGCGGTGGGCAAGAAGGGGAGGGGGTGTCTTTATTAATGGCCTTATGGGGAGAGGAGGAGGGGGGAGTCCCTGTCTTTTCTTTTCTGTCTCGGCAATGAGTTATGGCTGCAGCCAGCAAACCGTAACGCGGGCAGATGAATCTCCATTAAGCAAGACAAGAGTTAGGGGGGGGCAGGTGGGGAGGAGCAGAGGGGGGAGGGAAGGGCTCAGCTGCCAGTTTCTGGGGGCTGCGGCAGCCGTCTTTGTCTTTTGGCACGGCTGGAGGTCACCGGGTAACGGTGACATCGATCATGCACCCTCGGCCTGGCACCAAACGAAGTGTGGCAGCAGAGATATCCCGTTCCCCCCTCCCCTTTTTAAATAAATAAAAATAAAAATACAAGGGATGCTTTGGAATTGAGCAGCATCAGCGTCCAAGGACTTTCCTTCCTGAGACTGCGGTGGGGGGGGAAGAATATAGCAAGAAGCCTGATGTAGCAGCCAACGGGGGCCTCGCAGGCTGGGGAGGGAACTCAGAGGTCATCCAATCTGACCCCCGAGCAAACGCTAGAAGCGATTCATGTCGAGTTGGGTTGGGGGGAGGTTGCAGGATTGTATTTATTTTATTTCGTTTGTTTGTTTTGTCAAGGGTGTATTGGTGGTATACAAAGATATAATAATAATGTGTATGTTTGGTTTTTTATAATAAGGGTTTTTAGTTGTTTTATTAAATTGGATTGTTACATGTTGGTTTTTTTATCATTGTTGTTAGCCGCCCCGAGTCTGCGGAGAGGGGCGGCATACAAATCCAATAAATAATAATAATAATAATAATAAATAATAATAATAATATTTATATATACAATACAGTGGTACCTCTACCTAAGAACGCTTCTACTTACAAACGTTTCTATATAAGAACCGGGTGTTCAAGATTTTTTTGCCTCTTCTCGAGAACCATTTTCCAGTTACAAAACCGAGCCTCCGAAACTGTAACTGGAAAAGGCAGGGAGAAGCCTCCGTGGGGCCTTTCTAGGACTCTCCTGGGATGAAACGGGTCCGGAAAAGGCGGGGAGAAGCCTCCGTGAGGCCTCTCTAGGAATCTCCTGAGAGGAAACAGGGCCGGAAAAGTCAGGGAGAAGCTGTGGGCCCTCTCTAGGAATCTTCTGGGAGGAAACAGGGCTGGAAAAGGCGGGGAGAAGCCTCCGTGGGGCCTTTCTAGGAATCTCCTGAGAGGAAACAAGGCCAGAAAAGGGAGGGAGAAGCTGTGGGGCCTCTCTAGGAATCTCCTGGGAGGAAAGAGTGCCATAAAAGGTGTGGAGAAGCCTCCGTGGGGCCTCTCTAGGAATCTCCTGGGAGGAAACAGGGCCTCCACCTTCCCTGTGGTTTCCCCAATCGCACGCCTTATTTGCTTTTACATTGATTCCTATAGGGAAAATTGCTTCTTCTTACAAACTTTTCTACTTAAGAACCTGGCCACGGAATGAATTAAGTTCGTAAGTAGAGGTACCACCGTACTAGTGAAAATGAAACATTAGGGCAGGGGACGGAAGGCACGCTGGTTCACTTATGCATGCCCCTTACTAACTATCATCTATCTATCAATCTATCAATCAATCAATGGTTCAGGGTAAAGTGAGGAAGAGCTAGGCAGGAAGGGAGAGTGCGGCGATTGTGCAGGGTTTTGGAAAATTCCCATGTTTGGCCGTGATGGGTGGGTTTTTCTGGATTTGGAAAGTGGAGTCTGCATTTTATTTCTCCCTTTGAATGGAAGGATGAAAAGGGTCTCGGAGGCCAGGCAGGGTCTCATTCTGTGTGTCCCCCTGGGCCAAGCAAGCCATGCGCTGGATGGAATTCATTCTATCATTGTGTGTTTTCCCTCCTTATTTATTTACTCATTTGCACACTTTGTGTGTTTTCTTAATTACACTTAGCTTCTGGCAATTCTCTTTTAAGGAGACTCCATTCCGGAGCAATAGACGTTGGGGTTTTAATTGCTGCTGTTTCGGATTCCTGCTTTCTCATCAAGTGGGGGAACGTTTGAATAGAAAGTTCATTGGCTGGAAATGCTTCGATCAATGAAGAAAGGAACAGGGGAAAGATAGATGGAAGGAGGGAGGGAGGAAGGAAAAAAGGGAGGAGGGAACAAAGAAGAAAAAATGGAGGGAGGAAAGAAGGAAGGAGAAGGGAAGGGAGCAACAAAGGAAAAGAGGAAGGGAGGAAAAAGGTAGAAGAAAAAAAGGAGGGAGGGAGGAAAAAGGAAGGAGAAGGGAAGGAAGGCAGAAAGAAATAAAGAGAGGAAGGAAAGAAAAGAGGGAGGGAGGAAAAAAGAGTAAAAAAGGTAAGAGGGAGGAAAGATGGAAGGAGAAGGAAGGAAGGAAAAGGGAGGAGGGAGGGAGGAAGGAAAAGAGGGAGGGAGGAACAAAGAAGAAAAAAATGAAGGGAGGAAAGAAAGAAGGAGAAGGGAATGGAGCACCAAAGGAAAAGAGGAAGGGAGGAAAAGAGGGAGGAAAAAGGTAGAAGAAAAAAAGGAGGGAGGTAGGAAAAAGGAAGGAGGAGGGAAGGAAGGCAGGAAGGAATAAAGAGAGGAAGGAAAGAAAAGAGGGAGGGAGGAAAAAAGAGTAAAAAAGGGAAGAGGGAGGAAAGATGGAAGGAGAAGGAAGGAAGGAAGGAAAAGGGGGAGGGAGGGATGAAAAGAGGGTGGGAGGAAAAAGGGAAGAAAAGAGTGGAAGGAGGGAGGGAAGAAGGAAGAAAAGAGGAAGGAAGGAAAGGAGGAAGTGAGAAAACAAAAGAAGGGAGGAAGGAAGGAGAGAAAAGAGGAGAGAAGGAAGGAGAAGGGAAGGGAGGAATGAAGGAAAAGAGGGAAGGAAAAGAGGGAAGGAGAAAAAGTAGAAAGAAATATGGGAGGGAGGGAGGAAAAAGTATAAAAAAGGGAGAGTGAGTAAAGATGGATGGATGGAAAGAAGGAAGGAGGGAAGGAAGGAAGGAGGGAAGGAAGGAAAGAAAAGAGGGTAGAAGGAAGAAAGGTAGAAAAAAAGGAAGGAGAGAGGGAAGGAGGAAGGAAGGTTCAGAAGTCACCTCCCTGCCTTAGTCTAGGCCTCAACCAGCATCTCTCAGCCTTGAAGCGTGTACTCCAACTCCCAGAATCCCCCAGCCAGCAGAGCGTTGGGCCTTGAGGCTGCTTTTCAGATGGGATCAGATCTAAATTTTGACTTCACACAGCCCACTTCGCCTGGTTCAAGAATCCCAATAACCCAGTTTGGAGTTTGTCCAAATATGACCGACCACCGTTGATCCAAACCATTTCAGCTGGCCCAAAGCGCTGAACCAGGGAGAGCCAAGATTAACCCTGACTGGGTTTAAATTGCTGGGGGCGGAGGGGGGGGGCTGCTGGGTTTGCCATTAACCTGAGGGCAACCGGCTGTGTGAACGCGGCTCCTGCCTGCCTCGGCCTCCCCCCAAGGCCCAGGAGAGGAGGAGACTCCACAGTTCCTGACTGGGCGACTGATGCTGACGGGGGTGGGGGTGGGGGTGGGTGCTGTTGATTGAACAGCCTTTTTTTAGCCCTGGGGCTGCCAAGGTGCTTCAGGGTCGTTTTTTCTTTTCCATTTCAAGAGTGTCCCTCACTCTCCCTCCAAAATAATACTCCCCCACAACCTCCGTTCCTGCAAGGCCCCAATGTCTGTCTATCTGTCCCTCTCCCTCTCTCACCTCTCTTACTACCTTCTATCAACCCTTAGCTTCTCTCTACCATCTGTCTCTTTCTAAATCTATCATCTACCATCCATCCATCCATCCATCTATCATCTATCATCTTGCTTTCTATCATCTGTCACCGAGCTATCATCTACCTAGCTATCATTTTTCTACCTACCTACTTACCATCTATCCATCTATCCATCTATCTATCTATCCATCTATCATCTATCATCTTGCTTTCTATCATCTGTCACCTAGCTATCATCTACCTATCATTTTCCTACCTACCGTCTATCTATCTCTCTCTCTCTATCTATCTATCCATCTATCTGTCCATCTATCATCTTGCTTTCTATCATCTGTCACCTAGCTATCATCTACCTAGCTATCATTTTCCTACCTATCATCTATCATCAATCTATCATCACATATCTATCCACCTATCTATCATCTATCTATCAATCTATCTATCTATCTATCCATCATCTATCTATGATCTATATATCTACCTACCTACCTATCTATCTAAATCTATATATCTATCATCTTCCTATTCTTCCTTCTATTGTTCCTTCTTTCGCTATTCCTTCCCTCCCTCCCTCCCTTCTCCCCTCCCTTTCATCCCTTCTTCTCTTTCTTTCCTCCTTCCCTCCTTTCTTCCCCTTCTTTGTTCCTCCCCTCCCCTCCTCCTTTCTTCCTCTCTCCTTCAAACAATCCCCCTTTTACCCAAATGCAAATCCAACATCCATTATCCCCAACCACATCTCATAGTTCACATCCACAACAGATGTCAGAGGTGGGCTTAGCTCCACTGTAGATTTTCTCCTTCTTTCTTTCATTCCCTCTTTCTGTCCCTCCCTCCCTTTCTTTCTTTCCCTCCCTCTTCCCCCTTTTTCTCTCCCTTTCTCCCTCCTTCCTCTCCCTTTCTTTTCCTCTCTCCCTCTTCTCATTTTTCTCCCTCTTCTCCCTTCTTCTCTCCCTTTCTCTTCTCCATTCTCTCTCCCTTTCTCCCTCTCTTCTCTCCTTTTCTTCATCCCCTTTTTATCTCCCTCTCCCCCTCTTCTCTCCTTTCCTTTTTCTCTTCCCTCCAGTTTTCTTTCCCTTTCTCCCTCCCTTTCTCCTTTTTCTCTCCCATTTTCTTTTTCCTTTCTCTTCTCTTCCTCCGTCATATTTTTCTCCTCCTTTTCTCCCTCTTCTTCCTTTTTTTGCCCTTTCTCCTTCCCTCCTCTCCCCCCTTCTCTCCCTCCCCCATTTTTCTTTATTCCTCCCTCTTCTCTCCCTTTTTTCTTCTCTCCCTCCCTCATATTTTTCTCCCCTTCTCCCTTTTCCCCCTTTCTCCCTCCCTCCTCTCCCTTTCTTTTCCTCTCTCCCTCTTCTCCTTTTTCTCTCTTCTCCCTTCTTCTCTTCTCTTCCTTTTTGTCTCTCTTTCTCCCTCTTCTCTCCTTTTCTCCGTCCCACCCTTTTTATCTCCCTCTCCCTTTTCTCTCTTCTCTCCCTTCCTTTTTCTCTCCCTCCAGTTTTCCTTCCCTTTCTCCCTCCCTCTTTTCTCCTTTTCTCTCCCTCCCTCTTCTCCTTTTTCTTCTCTCCCTCCATCATATTTTTCTTCCCTTCACCCTTTTTCTCTCCCTCCCTCTTCTCCCTTTTTTTGCCCCCATTTTTCTTTCTTCCTCCCTCTTCTCTCCCTTTTTTCTTCTCTCCCTCCCTCACATTTTTCTCCCCTTCTCCCTTTTTCTCTCCCTCCTACTTCTCCCTTTTTCTCTCCTTCTCTCCCTTTTCTCTCCTTTCTCCCTCCCTCTTCTCTCCTTTCCTTTTTCCCTCCCTCTTTTCTCCTTTTCTCTCCCTCCCTCTTCTCCTTTTTCTTTCTCCCTCTTCCTTTTTCTTCTCTCCCTCCATCATATTTTTCTCCCCTTCTCCCTTTTTCTCTCCCTCCCTCTTCTACCTTTTGTTGCCCTTTCTCCTTCCCTCCTCTCCCCTTTTCTCTCCCTCCCTCTTCTCCCTTTCTCCTTCCCTCTTCTCTCCCTTTTTTCTCTCTCTTCCTCCTTCCCTCTTTCTCTCTCTCTCTCTGGGTAAAATGCCTTTCCCTTTCTTACCTGTCCCTGTTACCCAGCATTGATTTCTGAGGGTCGTTTTATGGCTGTTTTTTATCAGACTGTTTTTCTTCCCCCTTCGGCTGACAGGATTTCTTCCAGTGGGGTTCTGTAAAACCAGTTCTTTCATTACGTCAGTTTTTATGTCCTGCGTCTTGGGAATTTGATCTGGAGCACAGCGTGATATATTATTTAAAAAGCACACATTTTCTGATCCCGTCTTTCTTTTTTCTGAAGGGGAAAAAAAACCATCCATAGGATACAGACTCTGCTCCGAAATGGCTGCCTGTACCAAACATTTATTTTCCCGCAAAATCTGGAGATTTCGACTGCAAATTTCATTTATTTGGAGGGGCTTTCCCCCTGTCCCTCAAAGCCATCTTTATTCCAACACTCGAGATGGCTTCAGTCGTAGAAACAGAAGATTGACAGCAGAAAAATAATAATAATAATAATAATAATAATAATAATAATAATAATTTATTAGATTTGTATGCCGCCCCTCTCCAAAGACTCGGGGCGGCTCACAACAATAATAAAAACAATATTACAGTGGAACAAGTCTAATATTAAAAGAGAAAAAGACATATAAAACCCTATCATTTAAAACCAAACAACACATACATACCAAACATAAAGTATAAAAGCCTGGGCAAGGTGTCTCAGTTCCCTCATGCTTGGCGATATAAGTGGGTCTTGAGTAGTTTACGAAAGACAAGGAGGGTGGGGGACATTCTAATCTCCGGGGGGAGTTGATTCCAGAGGGCCAGGGCCGCCACAGAGAAGGCTCTTCCCCTGGGGCCCGCCAAGCGACATTGTTTTGTCGAGAGAACCGGAAAAGGCCAACTCTGTGGGACCTTATCGGTCGCTGGGATTCATGCAGTAGCAGGCGGTTCCGGAGGTACTCTGGTCCAGTGCCATGTAGGGCTTTAAAGGTCATAACCAACACTTTGAATTGTGATCAGAAACTGATTGGCAACCAGTGCAGGCCATGGAGTGTTGTAGAAACGTGGGCGAATCTGGGAACACTTTTCAAAGGTAGCCCCATGTAGAGAGCGTTGCAGTAATCAAACCTCGAGGTGATGAGGGCATGAGTGACTGTGAGTAATGACTCCCTGTCCAAATAGGGCCGCAACTGATGCACCAGGCAGACCTGTGCAAACGCCCCCCCTGCACAGCCGAAAGATGATGTTCCAATGTTAGCTGTGGATCGAGGAGGATGCCCAAGTTGCGAACCCTCTCTGAGGGGGTCAATAATTCCCCCCCCCCCCCAGGGTAATGGACGGAAAGATGGAACTGTCCTTGGGAGGCAAAACCCACAGACACTCTGTCTTCTCTGGGTTGAGTTTGAGCTTGTTGACACCCATCCAGACCCCAACAGCCTCCAGGCACCAGCACATCACTTCCACTGCTTTGTTGACTGGACATGGGGTGGAGATGTACAACTGGACTCTGAGACAGCAAGGAGGAGCATGCCTCTCCCATACACCTGTCGCGAGGCTGCCTCCCAAACACTGCACCAGAGAGAGAAACCCAGGGGGAATGGCAGGAAACTGGCCGGGCCTTCGTGCCGCTCTCAAATTTCCTGGGAAATTTTTCCGCGCTCGGGTTCTTAAGTAGAAAATGGTTCTTAAGTAGAGGCGTTCTTAGGTAGAGGTACCACTGTACTAGCCAATCTGTCGTGTTCTAGCATGCGGGGGCTTTTATTGCAACTTGATTGAGCCAGAAGGAAGCAGGGAGGCGTCCTGACCTGCTGGCTTCGGAGCTTCAACGCTGTGTATGTTGGCTTGCCAAAAGCTTGCTCGGGAAGCTATCCTGCAGATGGGCTGCAAAGGCCGGCAGATGGCCTGGGGAACTCAGGAGCCAATGGGGGGAAAAAACCCCAAGCTTCTTTCCTTGGACCGGTTAGTCGGGTGAGCTGGGAGGTTCTATCTGAGTCTTGTATTGGCAGTTCTGTGTTGGCAAAAACTTCAGAAGAGAAGGATTTAGGGGTCGTGATTTCTGACAGTCTCAAAATGGGTGAACAGTGCAGTCAGGCGGTAGGGAAAGGGAGTAGAATGCTTGGCTGCATAGCTAGAGGTATAACAAGCAGGAAGAGGGAGATTGTGATCCCCTTATATAGAGCGCTGGTGAGACCACATTTGGAATAATACTGTGTCCAGTTCTGGAGACCTCACCTACAAAAAGATATTGACAAAATTGAACGGGTCCAAAGACGGGCTACAAGAATGGTGGAAGGTCTTAAGCATAAAACGTATCACGAAAGACTTCATGAACTCAATCTGTATAGTCTGGAGGACAGAAGGGAAATGGGGGGCATGATCAAAACATTTAAATATGTTAAAGGGTTAAATAAGGTTCAGGAGGGAAGTGTTTTTAATAGGAAAGTGAACACAAGAACAAGGGGGCACAATCTGAACTTAGTTGGGGGAAAGATCAAAAGCAACGTGAGAAAATATTATTTTACTGAAAGAGTAGTAGATCCTTGGAACAAACTTCCAGCAGACGTGGTTGGTAAATCCACAGTAACTGAATTTAAACATGCGATAAAATACAGGAAATGGTATAAGGGCAGACTCGATGGATCATGAGGTCTTTTTCTGCCGGCAGTCTTCTGTTTCTATGTTGTTGGTTTGAGCTCCGAGGTCGGCAGGATTTGCAAACATTTCGACGTCTTCGGTGCCTTTTGGATTGTGCAGCAGTGGCCTTTTAAGTAGCTTTCTCAGATCTGGTCTGGTTGTGTGAGGGTGACAGTATCAGGTTGCTACCCAGTATGTGCCACACTGCTCCACGTCGCCAATGCGCAGGCACATCCCAACGAGATTTTGCTTCTGCGCATGTGCAGAAAAGCAAAATATTGTGATGGGGCACACACACGCACGGTTTTAGTACCGTATTTTTCGGAGTATAAGAAGCACCGTAATATAAGACACACCTTAGTTTTGGGGGAGGAAAATAGGGGAAAGAATCTGCTTATCAGGTATTCATCTGGGTAGCATCCTTAGTCTGGTCAGCTTCTGTACATTATTTTATCCCCTGGTTAAGGGCTTAAAAAAAATTATTCTGAGAGAATAACAATGAAAGAGCTTGCAAGCCGGTAAATGCTGGGAACATCATAAGCACCTGGTTAGGGCTGGAAAAAATTTACTCAGAGCAAGTTAAAGTAATTAAAAAAAACTGAAAAGACGTAGGGCTTGGAAAACATTCTTCGCAGAGAGTAACAATGAAAGA
The DNA here is from genome assembly GCF_031021105.1 of Erythrolamprus reginae. Lineage (NCBI taxonomy): Eukaryota > Metazoa > Chordata > Lepidosauria > Squamata > Dipsadidae > Erythrolamprus > Erythrolamprus reginae. The sequence goes on from NC_091950.1 coordinate 11,203,339, forward strand.
GTCTGCAAAGTAAGAGCTGGGAAGATCGTTAGCAGCTAGTTAGGGATGGGGGGGGAATCTACATTCAGAGTATAAGACGCACACAAATTATCATTTAGGGAGGAAAAAGGTACGTCCTATACTCCAAAAAATACGGTAATTTATTTTTCTTGCTTCTGTGCATGCACCTCATGTCACTTTTCTTAGTGCTGTTGTAACTTTGAGCAAGTCCCTAAACGAACAATGGTAAGTTGAGGACTTACCTGTGTACCGATCTCGCTTCGGAACAGAGGGAGTTAAATCCATGAGTCTGCCATCACAGGTAACACTCTAGCAAAGTTGAATTTTATTTATTTTTTTAACAAACTGCCAGAGGAACATGCAGACTTGGACAATAATGTAGTTCATAAAGCCCTTCATGGCACCGGACCAGAATATCTCCGGGACCGCCTTCTGCCGCACGAATCCCAGCGACCAGTTAGGTCCCACAGTTGGCCTTCTCCGGGTCCCGTCAACTAAACAATGTCGTTTGGCGGGACCCAGGGGAAGAGCCTTCTCTGTGGCGGCCCCGACCCTTTGGAACCAACTCCCCCCAGATATGAGACTTGCCCCCACCCTCCTTGCCTTTCGTAAGCTCCTTAAAACTCACCTCTGTCGGGGAATTGAGACTTTCCCTCCCCCTAGGCTTATAAAATTTATGCATGGTATGTTAGTATGTATATTTGGTTTCTAAATTGGGGTTTTAAATTAACTTAAATATTAGATTTGTTTACATTGTATTATTATTGCTGTGAGCCGCCCCGAGTCTGCGGAGAGGGGCGGCATACCAATCTGATTAATAAATAAATAAATAATAAATACACCATACATAAATTATATAACCCTGGGGAAGATACTTCAATTCCCCCATGCCTGACGGCAGAGGTGGGTTTTGAAAAGTTTACGAAAGGCAAAGAGGGTGGGGGCAATTCTGATCTCTGGGGGGGAGTTGGTTCCAGAGGGCCGGGGCCGCCACAGAGAAGGCTCTTCCCCTGGGTCCCGCCAGCCAACATTGTCTGGTTGATGGGGCCCGGAGAAGGCCAACTCTGTGGGACCTAACCGGTCGCTGGGATTATATCTTTGCATACCACCGATACGTACATGACAAAACAAACAAATAAAAATTTACTAATGAATTAACAACCTGCAGTGATCCACAGCAACCCGTGGCAAGAACAGTTGCGGAAGAGGGATGAGGGTTCGCCACGGTCTCGCTTAGTGACGGACAGACAGACCGACAGAGACAGACAAACAAACAAACAAACAAACAAACAAACAAACAAATAGTGGGGATTCACCCTGTGTGTCCACTAGTCTGGATGGGATTGTCTTCTTCTGAATAACCACTATTAACACGCCAGGGTAAATTCTGGCCTCTTCCGTTTCAGGTGCATTTAATTTGTGTTTCTCCATCTCAGCAGTTTTAAGACGAATTCTGGGGAGTTGAAGTCTGCACATCTTAAAAGTTGCCGGAGTTGAGGAATATTGAGTTAAACAACTGGAAGAGACGGGAGGCGAGAAGATTTATGTTCTTGTCAATCAACTGAGAACATCAGGTGGTTTGGCCCTGTGGTCCTTCAAGAGATCCACAACACACAAACACACAAAATCACACACACACAATTCAGCCAGGTAAGGGTTCCCCGTCACCACTGCTACCAGAACAGTTCATGTGCTGCTCCATGTCCCCAACGCATGAGCACATATGCCCATGTGAGATTTGATTTCTGCGCATGCACAGGTAGCCAAATCTTGCACAAGGATGCTCGTGCACGTGAGATTTTGCCGATTTTCAGCGTATTTTTTCTTTCGCAAAGAAAAAACACCGAAAATCAGTGAAACATCTCGTGCACGAGCATCGTCATGTGAGATTTGGTTTCCTCCGTATGCGCAGAAAACAAATCTGACACAGGCAGGCACATGTATGAGTCAGAGCTACAGAGCTGCACACGCAGGCACCACCTTCACTACCGGGATGCTGCATTGCGCCGTACTGGCTGCAAACCAATACGGATTCAGCCCAGTATCAAGCCATGGTCTTTTTGATACTGGGCCCTGCAAGTGGCAGGCTAGATGCACACGCAGCTCAATTTGCACTGGGGATGCCTGCACATGTGTATGTGCACCAGCCCATTAGTCTTTATTATTATTATTTATTATTATTTATTAGATTTGTATGCCGCCCCTCTCCGTAGACTCAGGGCGGCTCACAACAATAACAAGAACAATGTAAAAAAACAAATCTAATAATTTAAAAAACACTAAAAACCCCATTATTAAAAGCAAACACACACACAAACATTCCATGTATAAACTGTGTAGGCCTGGGGGAGATGTGTCAATTCCCCCATGCCTGACGGCAGAGATGGGTCTTAAGAACTTTACGAAAGGCAAGGAGGGTGGGGGCAGTTCTAATCTCCGGGGGGAGCTGGTTCCAGAGGGTCGGGGCCACCACAGAGAAGGCTCTTCTCCTGGGTCCCGCTAAACGACATTGTTTAGTCGATGGGACCCGGAGAAGGCCAATTCTGTGGGACCTAACCGGTCGCTGGGATTCGTGCAGCAGAACGCGGTCCCAGAGGTATTCTGGTCCGATGCCATGAAGGGTGAGTGTGAGTTGAGCTGCCCTTGCACCCATGCACATCGGCCTGCCACTCACGCATCCCAGATTCTGAGCAGAGACAGGTTACAAGCGGTGTGCCACAAGGGTCTGTTCTGGGTCCTATTCTTTTTAATGTGTTTGTGAGTGACATAGGGGAAGGTCTGGTAGGGAAGGTTTACCTATTTGCTGATGACTATAAAGTGTGCAATAGGGTTGATATTCCTGGAGGTGTCTGTAATATGGTAAATGATTTAGCTTTACTAGATAAAGGGTCAAAGCAATGGAAACTGCAGTTTAACATTTCCAAATGTAAAATAATGCACTTGGGGAAAAGGAACCCTCAATCTGTGTATTGTATTGGCAGTTCTGTGTTAGCAAAAACTTCAGAAGAAAAGGATTTAGGGGCAGTGATTTCTGACAGTCTCAAAATGGGTGAGCAGGTAGGATAAGCAAGTAGGATGCTTGGCTGCATAGCTAGAAGCATAACAAGCAGGAAGAGGGAGATTGTGATCCCGCTATATAGAGCGCTGGTGAGACCACATTTGGAATACTGTGTTCAGTTCTGGAGACCTCACCTACAAAAAGATATTGACAAAATTGAACGGGTCCAAAGACGGGCTACAAGAATGGTGGAAGGTCTTAAGCATAAAACGTATCAGGAGAGACTTAATGAACTCCATCTGTATAGTCTGGAGGACAGAAGGAAAAGGGGGGACATGATCGAAACATTTAAATATGTTAAATGGTTAAATAAGGTTCAGGAGGGAAGTGTTTTTAATAGGAAAGTGAACACAAGAACAAGGGGACACAATCTGAAGTTAGTTCGGGGAAAGATCAAAAGCAACATAAGAAAATATGATTTTACTGAAAGAGTAGTAGATGCTTGGAACAAACTTCCAGCAGACGTGGTTGGTAAATCCACAGTCACTGAATTTAAACATGCCTGTGATAAACATATATCCATCCTAAGATAAAAATACAGGAAATAGTATAAGGGCAGACTAGATGGACCATGAGGTCTTTTTCTGCCATCAGTCTTCTATGTTTCTATGAGATCTTTTTCTGTCGTCAGTCTTCTATGTTTCTATCCCTTGGCTGGGCCGCCAAAAATACTTGAGAAAAGACATGGTACTGGTATCAGTACATGGTGGGTCACATTCAATTTGAGATTATGGATAAAAGGATGAATTTGGTTAATGAAACTGATTTGCGACAACTGATGGGACGATGAGACAAGGTAAGACGATATATGGCGAGTAGGATCCGAGACCAAGCTACAAGAAATAAATTGGAATCACTTTATAATATCTAAATAGATATTTTGCTCTTGGGTTAAAATTCTTTATACAAGAAACACCCCCCCGATTTGGTGGCGGGGTGTGAATGTTCGTCTGGTGGTGGGCACAAATCACAAAGCACTTGTTTTATGTCGTGTGCGTGTGTTTATATTCGGGGGGAAAAACACCAATCAAAATATTTAAATAAATTTTAAAAAGATTTTTAAAAAAGAGAGAAAAGTCATGCACTTGAGAGAAAGGACACACCGCTTTCTCAACCAACTCCATCTTGGGGAAGAAAGAAAATAAAGCTTTTTGCTTTTCTTTTGCCGGGAAAATTGATCGGTGGCGGTTCTTATCCAGTAGGACATCCCAGGTTTCATTCTGGACTGAAAAATGATTCTCTTCTCACAAGGGGCTGAGAAGGAGGCCTTCTTGCAATCCCACCAGTCTTTTTTTTCCTCCTCCCCAAAATTCAGTCGCTTTTACTGTCGTCGCTGTCTGAGTAAGCCCCCAGAAGGCAAAGGGAAGAGACCCCCGTGTTTGTGCTGGGCGGGGTCACTGTAGAAGCGCTGAGACTGCATTGCTCTCCGCCTCCTAGACAAAGAGGTGACAATTCAAGAGTTTGAAAAGACACTGGGATGAGCCAGGACACGGCACAGAGGTAACACAACCAGCTGGCAGTTCAAACCGGCCCTTTTTAGTGCTCTAAATCACCCCCAGACAACCTCAAGCAGCCTCTGGTCACAATTAAACCATCAAGTGCTGTTTGCGCCAGGCTGCATGACAATAAATCCCAAATTTATCTAGCAAAAGAAGTAATACCTACCCATGCATCCATCCATATTTTATCTATTATTGTATCTAAACCTACTTACTATCTATCTGTTTGTCCATCCGATTGGCCATCATCAATCTTTATAATCTTTTATCCATCTTTTATCTACTGTCGTATCTTTCATCTATCTATCTATCTATCTATCTATCTATCTATCTATCTATCTATCTGTCTCTCTATCATATCTATCTACCTACCTACCTACCTACCTACCTATCATCTATCTATCTATCTATCTATCTATCTATCGTATCTATCTACCTACCTGCCTATCATCTATCTATCTATCTATCTATCTATCTATCTATCTATCTATCTATCTATCATCTATCTATCATCTATCTATCTATCTATCTATCTATCTATCGTATCTATCTACCTACCTATCATTTATCTATCTATCTATCTATCTATCTATCTATCTATCTATCTATCTATCGTATCTATCTACCTACCTACCTATCATCTATCTATCTATCTATCTATCTATCTATCTATCTATCATCTATCTATCATCTATCTATCTATCTATCTATCTATCTATCTATCTATCTATCTATCTATCTATCTATCTATTATACTGGCTAAGGAATTCTGGGAGTAAGTCCACCCATTTAAAAAGTTGTCAAGGGTGAGAAAAATTGGTCTGCAATCCATTTCTCATCCTTTGAAGCATCCCACTTCCTCTTTCATTTCAGAAATATTTCCAGGCTAAAAATTCGAGAGAGAGAGAGATGCCAAAAGAGGCAACACACATGCCTCGTTTATAGATCAATTGGAGCACAGGAAAAAAAATGGAAAACGAACTCTGGAGCACAGCTTAATTCCTGGTGGATTACAAGGCCCATCCACATTGTCCTGTTGGCAATACTCAAGCCTAGCGTTCAGGGATATCCTGGTACTTTTTACAGGATTTTTATTTATTCAGATTGATTGGAGGAAGTCCTCAACTTAGAGCCATTCATTTAGTGGCCGTTCGAAGTCGTGACTGCACTGAAAAGTACAATCCCAATTATTTTACACATTTTGACTAAATAGCTGCTGTTCTGCCCTCTGTTGGAACTGAAGCAGTTCACACCCTACAGGAAGTGCCTTCCTTTGAGGACCTGTAAACTGCACACAGAGTCAAAAAGAGCGCCGTGAAAATATTTACGGACCCCTCACATCCTGGACACAAACTGTTTCAACCTCTACACTCCAAACATCGCTACAGAGCACTGCACACCAAGACAACTAGACACGAGAACAGTTTAATGCTGAGCGCCATCACTCTGCTAAACAAATAATTCCCTTAACACTGTCAAACTATTTACTACTACTATTACTACTAGTTTTTTCTCATCATTCCTATCACCCATTTCCTCCCACTTATGACTGTTAACTTGCTGCTTGTATCCTTAAGATTTTTATTAATATTGATCGTTTCCTGATTGCTTTTTTGACCCCTATGACAATCATTAAGTGTTGTACCACATGATTCCTGACAAATGTCTCTTTTCTTTTATGTACCCTGAGAGCATCTGCACCAAAGACAAATTCCTTGTGTGTCCAATCACACTTGGCCAATAAAAATTCTATTCTATTCTGTTTTTTTTAAATGTTGGTCTCCATCCTTCCTCCCAGAGGCCCCTTGTCTCTTTCTCCCCTGTAGCCGCCTTGTGGTCCTCACCTGTTGCCTCTTGGCTTCGTGATCCATTGGCCGCCCCGGCAGTGGGCTTCTTCTTTGCCGTCACCAATCCCGACAGTTGTGTCGTCACCGAGAGCTTTCCTACACTCCGTTCCCAGCTTTCCAGCTTTGACTTTTTAGGTTGTGGCTCTGAATCCTGACAAGGAAGGAAATGACACACCAAAGGTTACTCCAAAATCCACTGTGCTCAAAGGACCCCTTCCCAGTTGTGACACCCAACAATGTCGGGTTGTAATTCCTGGTTTGTGTGTAGAAGGTCTGGATGTCCACTGAAACCGCCTGAATTTTTCAACTCTATCAGAATAAACAACCATTTGTCAAATTGTATAGGTCAGCGATGGCAAACCTATGGCCCGCATGCCGAAAGCGGCACATAGAGCCATCTCTCTGGGCACACCAGCCGTTGTCCATTGCTCTTTGGGGCAGGGTTTTTTCATTGCTCTAACTTGCTCTGAATAAGTTTCTTTCCAGCCCTAACCAGGTGCCAACAATGTTCCTAGCTCTTATCAGCCTGCAAGCTCTTTCATTGTTACTCTCAGCCAAGAATGTTTTCCAAACCCTAAGTCTTTGCAGGTTTTTCCCCCCACTGGTTTAACTTGCTTCAAATGTTTCTTTCCAGCCCTAACCAGGTGCTAATGATGTTCCCACCTCTTACCTGCTTGCAAGCTCTTTCATTGTTACTCACAGTAAGGAGTGTTTTCCAAACCCTGTCTTTGTAGCTTTTTCCTTAATTGCTCTCCTTGCTCAGACTGTTTCTTTCCAGATGCTAATGATGTTCCCAGCTCTTAGTGGCTTGCAAGCTCTTTCATTGATACTCTCTCACAATAAAAATGTTTTAAACACTTAACCAGGGGATAAAATAATGTGCTGAAGCTGACCAGATTAAAGATGCAAGCTAGATGAACATCTGGTAAGCAGATTCTTTTCCCTATTTTCCTCTCCAAAAACTAAGGTGAGTCTTATACTCCAGTGCGTCTTATACTCCAAAAATGCAGTGCTTTGGAGATCGCCCAGTCCAGCCCCACTGCTCAAGGCAGGAAGAGACCCTGCAAAGAGGGACAGTTTTTCTCCATGATGTCAGCCAACCCCTTGCGTAGGGGGAAGGGGCCAGGAGGACTCTTCTCAAACCTGTTGCAGGATGTCGGTGGGTTTCCCTTTCACAAGTTGTTTCGGACGAGCCAGAGGGAGATCTTCTTCTGAATCGGAGTCTTCCAGCAGCCTTCGGCTTTGGGCTTGATCCAGCATGGATCTGAGTGCGAAAGAAGCGGAGGGAGAGATTTATTTATTTGTTTGTTCGGTTTGTTCTTTTGGATTTATATACCGCCCAACTCCCAAGGGATTGTGGGTGGATCTCAACAAAACACACAGTGTAATATTAAAAACTTAATAAAAACTTAAAAACAATTTAAAACGATTCAAAACCAATAGCTGAAAACAATTAAAACAGTTATAGTCTGGAGGAGAGAAGGGAAAGGGGGGGACGTGATCGAAACATTTAAATATGTGAAAGGGTTAAATAAGGTTCAGGAGGGAAGTGTTTTTAATAGGAAAGTGAGCACAAGAACAAGGGGCCACATTCTGAGGTTAGTTGGGGGAAAGATCAGAAGCAACGTGAGAAAATATTATTTTGCCGAAAGAGTAGTAGATGCTTGGAACAAACTTTCAGCAGATGTGGTTGGTAAATTCACAGTCACTGAATTTAAACATGCCTGGGATAAACACATATCTGAGATAAAATACACGAAATAGCACGAGGGCAGACTAGATGGACCAGGAGGTCTTTTTCTGCCCTCAATCTTCTATATTTCTATGTTTCTAATGTTGTTCCATGGAAGAGCCAAGAAACTGTGATCTGTCTCAACAGACTTCCTATGCTGGATCTCTGCGCAGCAAAAAAACTTCTGCCTATGTTTTGAGTCATGAAAAAGAGGAATGTCTATGGAATGTGGTTTCACAAACTTCCAGTTTGCCCGTTGGGGCATCTTTCTTCACCTACCAGGCTTCAGAAAGGCCTGTGTGCTTGCGCGGGGGGGCAGCGCGGGAATTGGGTGCGCATGCATGGGGGCAGGGGAGGGGTGTGGGCATGTACACATATGCTACTACATTCACACACACCCCTTTTGGCACGTGAACCAAAAGAGGTCCAACCATCAATGTAAGAAGTCAGGAGTAGGCAAAGTTGGCTCTTCTATGACTTGTGGACTTCAACTCCCAGAATTCCTGAGCCAATCATGCTAGATAAGGATTTCTGGGAGTTGAAGTCCACAAGTCTTAAAGTTGCCAAGTTTGAAGACCTCTGAGCTAGGCCATGGGTAGACAAAGTTGGCTCTTCTATGACTTGTGGACTTCAACTCCCAGAATTCCTGAGCCAATCATGCTAGATAAGGAATTCTGGGAGTTGAAGTCCACAAGTCTTAAAGTTGAAGTCCATAAGTCTTAAAGTTGCCAGGTTTGAAGACCTCTGAGCTAGGCCAGGGGTAGACAAAGTTGGCTCTTCTATGACTTGTGGACTTCGACTCCCAGAATTCCTGAGCCAATCATGCTAGATAAGGAATTCTGGGAGTTGAAGTCCACAAGTCTTAAAGTTGAAGTCCATAAGTCTTAAAGTTGCCAGGTTTGAAGACCTCTGAGCTAGGCCAGGGGTAGACAAAGTTGGCTCTTCTATGACTTGTGGACTTCGACTCCCAGAATTCCTGAGCCAATCATGCTAGATAAGGAATTCTGGGAGTTGAAGTCCACAAGTCTTAAAGTTGAAGTCCATAAGTCTTAAAGTTGCCAGGTTTGAAGACCTCTGAGCTAAGCCAGGGGTAGACAAAGTTGGCTCTTCTATGACTTGTGGACTTCGACTCCCAGAATTCCTGAGCCAATCATGCTAGATAAGGAATTCTGGGAGTTGAAGTCCACAGGTCATAGAAGAGCCAACTTTGCCTACCCCTTGATCTAGTCCAACTGTGAAGCCTCTGGATTCTCCCTGGATTGGGAGAGCAGAAGTCCAATGAGTACCAGTTGCTGGTGGATACGAGTGGGAGACAGTCTTCGAGGACACATCAAAGATCCCAACAGAAAAAGAGAGCAAGGGCAGATCCCGGGACAAGATTCCCGAGGCTCACTTCATTTCCTGCTCGTCTTCCTCTATCTCCCGCTGTTTCTGCTGTTCCTCAAACTCTTTGTACTGGTGCAACATGGATTCAAAGTCCACGTTGGCCTGGCGCTGGTTCAGTTCTTTCAGCTCCTGCAAGTTTTCCAAAACTTCCATCTCTAGTTTGGAATCCTTAGTCCTGTTCTCCAAAACCTGGAAAGATTAAAAAAAAAAAAAAAAACAGAAAATGTGTTTATTTATTTATTTATTGGATTTGTATGCCGCCCCTCTCTGTAGACTCGGGGCAGCTAACAACAGTAATAAAAAACATCAAATACAAAGTGTAAAAAAGAAATTTATTATCTAATAATACATATATTGGTTGCGGCACGAATAGTATTTGCACAGAAATGGAAAGAAAATACAATACCAAAAGATACTGAAGTATTTTAAAAAATTATAGAATGTGCAGAATTAGATATGATGACTAAACGTTTAAATAATCAAACTGAAACAAAATATTATAAAATATGGGATAAAGTATACGATTGGTGGAATTTTAAAAATGGTATTAATAATTAACCACAATATAGAATAGTATTACTAATAACTTTCTTCTCTTGTTTTTTCTGTTTGTAGTTAGGATTTTTTACATTTTTGTATTAGTTAGACTTCTACGACAAGAGGAGCAATGGTAGCTCCTTAAATGTTTATTGTTGTATGTCCTTATTTGTCTTTTTTTAAAAATTCAATTAAAAAAATTGGAAAAAATAAAATAAAAAACATCATATAAATCCAATATTAAAACAACTAAAAACCCCTTATTGTAAAACTAAATATACATACAAACAAACATACCATGCGTAAATTGTGAAGGCCTAGGGGGAAAGAGTATCTCAGTTCCCCCATGCCTGACGGCAGAGGTGGGTTTTAAGGAGCTTACAAAAGGCAAGGACGGTGGGGGCAATTCTAATCTCCGGGGGGAGTTGGTACCCGGAGAAGGCCAACTCTGTGGGACCTAACCGGTCGCTGGGATTCATGCGGCAGAAGGCGGTCTCGTAGATACCCTGGTCCAGTGCCATGAAGGGCTTTATAGGTGATGACCAACACTTTGAATTAGTTAGTTACAACTAATAGTTATGATGAGAAGCAAAATCTTTCCAAAGAGGAAGAAAATCTTTCCAAAGAGGAAGAAAAATCTTTCCAAAGAGGAAGAAAAAATCCAGGAAAATCCAGTTGCCTTTGAGAAATCCACATTTGGGGTGAGAACAAGAGACAAAAAAATAAAAGCAAAGTGGGACAATTACTGTATTTTCTACAGTATGAGAGCCACCTTTTCCCCCCTAAAAGAGGTTGAAAATTCAGGTGCATCTTATACTCTGAATATAGCTATTTTCGAAGCTTTTTTTCCTGAGCCCTAACTAGGTGCTAACAATCTTCCCAGCTCTTACCTTGCAGGTTCTTTCATTGTTACTCTCTGCAAAGAATGTTTTCCAAGCTCTGAGTCTTTGCAGGGTTTTTTTCATCGCTCTAAATTGCTCCGAATGTTTCTTTCCAGACCTAACCAGGTGCTAATGATTTTTCCCAGCTCTTACTGGCTTGCAAGCTCTTTCATTGTTACTCTGTCTGAATAAGGTTTTTTTTAAAGTCCTAACTAGGGGATAAAATAATGTGCTGAAGCTGACCAGACTAAGGACGCTGGCCAGATGAATACCTTGTAAGCAGATTCTTTTCCCTATTTTCCTCCCCAAAAACTAAGGTGCTTCTTATACTCCGGTGAGTCTTATACTCTGAAAAATACACTACTTATTTTTGGTGTTTATTTTCCTCTTTTCTCCTGGTCTTGCTCTTTCAGAAAGGAGAATGAGAATCAGTAGTGGCCTATCACCAGGAGACGGTATTAGTACGATATAATTAACCAGTTGGGTTTTACAATATATAAGCTAAGCCAGCAATGTGTGATTAAAGGAATTAGCACACTACTGTTTTAAGAGCTGGTGCTTCAGACAGCAATAAGAGGAAGTCAGCAGCGTCTTTCTTTCTTGGAGCTTAGAGCCTCTTCCTGATATCTCTCTGGTTTTATGCTGGTTTGTTTTACATGACTATTCCATTGTAACAACCACTGTGTAAGGCAGAGGTCTTCAAACCTGGCCGCTTTTAAGACTTGTGGACTTCAACTCCCAGAATTCTCCAGCCAGCACAGCATAGCATAGCTGGCTGGAGAAACATAGAAGATTGATGGCAGAAAAAGACCTCATGGTCCATCTAGTCTGCCCTTATACTATTTCCTGTATTTTTATCTTAGGACGGATCTATGTTTATCCCAGGCATGTTCAAATTCAGTTACTGTGGGTTTACCAACCATGTCTGCTGGAAGTTTGTTCCAAGGATCTACTACTCTTTCAGTGAAATAATATTTTCTCATGTTGCTTTTGATCTTTCCCCCAACTAACTTCAAGATTGTGTCCCCTTGTTCTTGTGTTCACTTTCCTATTAAAAACACTTCCCTCCTGAACCTTATTTAACCCTTTGACATATTTAAATGTTTCGATCATGTCCCCCCTTTTCCTTCTGTCCTCCAGATTATACAGATTGAGTTCATGAAGTCTTTCCTGATACGTTTTATACTTAAGACCTTCCACCATTCTTATAGTCCATCTTCGGACCCGTTCAATTTTGTCAATATCTTTTTGTAGGTGAGGTCTCCAGAACTGAACACAGTATTCCAAATGTGGTCTCACCAGCGCTCTATACAGCGGGATCACAATCTCCCTCTTTCTGCTTGTTATATCTCTAGCTATGCAGCCAAGCATCCTACTTGCTTTTCCTACCACCCGACTACTATTTTACATTTGGAAACATTAAAATGCAGTTTCCATTGCTTTTACCATTTATCTAGTAAAGTTAAATCATTTACCATATTACAGACGCTTCCAGGAATATCAACCCTATTGCACACTTTAGAGTCATCGGCAAATAGGCAAACCTTCCCTACCAAACCTTCCCCTATGTCACTCACAAACATATTAAAAAGAATAGGACCCAGAACAGACCCTTGTGGCACACCGCTTGTAACCTGTCTCTGCTCACAGTACTCGCCATTAACAATAACTCTCTGATGTCTATGCTTCAGGCAGCTTGAAATCCACTGAACTATCCAGGGATTAAGTCCAATCTTCACTAATTTATCTATCAGCTCTTTATGTGGAACCGTATCAAAGGCTTTGCTGAAGTCCAGATAGGCAATACAGTGATCCCCCGCTCGTTGCGAGGGTTCCGTTCCAGGACCCCCCGCAACAAGCGGGTTTTCGCGAAGTAGCGCTGCGGAAGTAAAAACACCATCTGCGCATGTGCAGATGGTGTTTTAAACTTCCGCAGCGCTAGCGAGGAGCCGAAGATTGGGGGGCGGCGCGGCTCTTTTAAAACATCGCCGCCGACATTGGGGGCTCGCTAGCACCCCCCCGAACCCCCAACCCGGGGTTGGGGGGGTGCTAGCAAGCCCCCCATGTCAGCGGCGATGTTTTAAAAGAGCCGCGCCGCCCCCAATCTTCGGCTCCTCAGCGGCGAGCGAGCGAGCGAAGCCAAGCCGGCAGCAATGTCGCCGCCGCTGCAGCCAACGCGCGCTACGATCTTCCGGGCCAGCCAGTCTCAGTCACGGAAGGCAGCCGCTTGGCCCGGGATGCTGGGCCGAGAGGAGCCGGGCTTGATCCGCTGAGCCTGGCTGGCCCGGAAGATCGTAGCGCGCGTTGGCTGCAGCGGCGGCGACATTGCTGCCGGCTTGACTTCGCTCGCCGCTGCAGCCAACGCGCACTACGATCTTCCGGGCCAGCCAGGCTCAGTCACGGAAGGCAGCTGCTTGGCCCGGGATGCTGGGCCGAAAGGAGCCGGGCTTGAAGATCGCAGCGCGCGTTGGCTGCGGTGGCGAGGGCTTGCGATGGAGGGTGGAGGAAGCGGCCATGGGAGGGCGAGCTGCCTCAGGGAGGAGGATCGGGCAGGACCAGGTGGGGGCTGGAATTTCTCCGCCAGGGCGAAGGGCGGGCGAGCGGGTGCTGGGGAGGGCTTCTCGCCCTCCCGCCAGCAAGAGGGGGAGCGAACGGCGTGGGCAGGCGAAGGGCGGGCGAGCGGCAGCGAGGAGTTTGCGTGGGCGGTGGGGAAACTCCTCGCTGATGCCAGCAAGAGGGGGAAGACCCAGGGAAGCCGCCCAGCAGCTGATCTCCCGGTTGCCATCTACGCATGCGTGCCCATAGAAAAAAAGGGCACGCATGCGTAGATGGTATTTTGACTTCCGGGTTGAAAAATCGCGAATTACCCTGTTCGCAATGGTCGGGGACGCAATAACCGGGGGATCACTGTATCCACGGCACCACCTTCATCCAACACCTTTGTGACATAGTCAAAGAAATCAATGAGATTAGTCTGACATGATTTGCCCTCAGTAAAGCCATGCTGGTTTGGGTCCAATAAGTTATTGTTTTTTAGGTGCTGATTTATCCTCTTTTTGAGTAGAGTCTCCATCATTTTAACTACAACTACAGTCTATTTAGGGGGGGGAAAGTACAATAAATTGTTTTCCTTTCCAAGCAAAAGATCAGTTAACCCACCTTCATGGGATTATTCAACTCTTCGTCTTCTCTTTCCTTCTGCAGGCGTTTTTCTTCTTCTTCCAACAGTTTCTCGGCTTGGAAGTTTCGGGTGGCTCCGTGCTCCATGGCATAATCTGTGTTTTCAGGATCTGTCTGTAAAGAGACCAGGACAAAGAGAGAAACGGGTTGAAGGGACCAGTTGAGTCACAACGTTTACACCTGAGAGCAACAAACATCTTGCAAAAACATCCCTATGGGCCGTGCACAGAATAGCAGGCAGCTAGCTTGACTTTGGAGGTAACATGAGGTTACAGGCAATGTACCCTCTAATTTTTTTTCAATGTGGGCGGAAAAGTATAGTGTCTGAGCGACAGTCCCTTTGGGACTGGGCGGCATAGAATAATAAATAAATAAATAAACAAACAAACAAACAAACAAATAAATAAATAAATAAGAAAAAAATCCCTTCTTTTTTATTAAAAGAAATTAATAATTAAAAAAAACCAAAATCCATTACTATTAAAACTAAATCAACCAGCAAAACCAAAAACATAACTATTAATAAAAACAGGTGAGGGCTGGGGGGGTTTTCTCTGTTATTATTTAAGTGCTTTTACCATATGCTTTAAATCAAGAGTCACTTCTCTTTCTGTTTCTCTCTCTTTCCTGTCATTCTCTGCCTCAATCATTTTCTCATTTCTCTTTTCTCTCCTTTTTTCTATTATTTCTCTCTATCTCTTCCTTCCACTCTTCTCTCTCTCTTGTTTTCTCTGTCTCTCTCTTTCTTGCTTTCTTCCTCTCTCTCACTCTCTTCCTTCCTCTCTCATCTCTCTCTCTTTCTCTCTCTCTCCCCCTCTTTCTCTCTCTTCTTCTCACTTTCTCTCTGTTTTCTCTCTCTCTCTTGCTTTCTCTCTCTCTCACTCTTTCTCTCTTGTTTTCTTTCTCACTCTTTCTCTCTCTTGTTCTCTCTCTCTTGCTATCTCTTTGTCCCCCTTTTTCTCTCTCTCTCTTTCTCACTTTCTCTCTATCTTGCTGTCTGTTGCTCTCACTCACTCTCGTTCTCTCTCCGTTCTTTTCAGCGGTGACGCGCGCACGCCCTGCCTGTCTCACCTTTGCCGAGAGCACTTTCGTCCCGGGCTCTCAGCAAGGGGGTTGCAGGAGAGACGGGGCAGGCGTTCTCTCAGCGGAGGCCGGCAAAGGTGATATTCAATGTCGGGGGCGCGCGGGCGGTTGCGCGCGCTCCCTATCCCCCTGCTAGCCCACTCGGAATATTCAAAATAAGAAAAGCCTTTGCCGGCGAAGGTTTTTCTTATTTTGAATATTCCGAGTGGGCTAGCAGGGAGATAGGGAGCGCGCGCAACCGCCCGCGCGCCCCCGACATTGAATATCACCTTCGCCGGCCTCCGCTGAGAGAACGGCTGCCCCCCTTGCTGAGAGCCAGGGACAAAAGTGCTCTCGGCAAAGGTGAGATGGACATGGCGTGCGTTCCGGGTGTGGGAGGAGCTGCGCTGAAAGGCAGGAGGTGGCGGAGGAGCAGAGGGGGCAGATCGGGCGGGCAGTGGGCAGCGCGGAAAGGCCGAGGGGGCCGGAGGCACCGTGGGGAGGCAGGGGCAGCCGCGGCTCCCTTCCCTTCTGCTGCCGGCGCCTCGCCGCCCCCGCCCCCCCGCGGGATGGCAGGGGAATGGGGACTGCGCGCCCATGGAAAAGGGCGCACGGGGGGGTATTTTCGGGCGCGCGGGCGAGCAGCCGACAGGGAACGGTGATTACAGGTGTTCTGCTCAGCTGGATCAATTATCAGAAATAAAGACCCACACACACGTCGGTTCAAAAGCACCCCTGGGCAAACGTATACTAGTAACACAATTTCTGCAATACAAACATAGAAACATAGAAGACTGATGGCAGAAAAAGACCTCATGGTCCATCTAGTCTGCCTTTATACTATTTCCTGTATTTTATCTTAGGATGGATATATGTTTATCCCAGGCATGTTTAAATTCAGTTCCTGTGGATTTACCAACCACGTCTGCTGGAAGTTTGTTCCAAGGATCTACTACTCTTTCAGTAAAATAATATTTTCTCACGTTGCTTCTGATCTTTCCCCCAACTAACTTCAGATTGTGTCCCCTTGTTCTTGTCTTCACTTTCCTATTAAAAACACTTCCCTCCTGAACCTTATTTTATCCTTTAACATATTTAAATGTTTCGATCATGTCCCCCCCTTTCCTTCTGTCCTCCAGACTATACAGATTGAGGTCATTAAGTCTTTCCTGATACGTTTTATGCTTAAGACCTTCCACCATTCTTGTAGCCCGTCTTTGGACCTGTTCAATTTTGTCAATATCTTTTTGTAGGTGAGGTCCCCAGAACTGAACACAGTATTCCAAATGTGGTCTCACCAATGCTCTATATAAGGGGATCACAATCTCCCTCTTCCTGCTTGTTATACCTCTAGCTATGCAGCCAAGCATCCTACTTGCTTTTCCTACCGCCCAACCACACTGCTCACCCATTTTGAGACTGTCAGAAATCACTGCCCCTAAATCCTTCTCTTCTGAAGTTTTTGCTAACACAGAACTGCCAATGCAATACTCAGATTGAGGATTCCTTTTCCCCAAGTGCATTATTTTACATTTGGAAACATTAAACTGCAGTTTCCATTGCTTTGACCATTTATCTAGTATTTGTTACTTATTTAACTACGGTAAGTCTGTGTCTTGGCTTTATCACACATCCAGGCTCTGTTAAAATTCTCTGCTCGGTGTTGTTGAAGGTTTCATAGCTTAGCTAACCGAGACAAGCCAACAGATGTTTTACCTTGAACGTGATTTCCGCCAGGCAGCGTGTGCATTTGATGTAAAACCGAAAGATGGGAAGTCCCAAATAAGATTCATTCTGAACCGTCTCTTTCCGGGCGTTGAATTTTTTGCCCTTGTAAATGTATTCCCCGCACGTCTTGCACCTACAAGATTGAAAAGATCTCATGAAATGCCATTTTTAGTATCCAGTATAGAAAAGAAAATCGAAAGAAAACCGGAACTATTTCTACCGGGAATAACAAACTCATGAAAGATACGAAAGATGTCAAATTTATTTAATTCTGCACATAATACCAGCGGCGAGATTAATTTTTGCACAACAATGGAAAAGTGAAAACATACCAAACTGAAGATGAATTATTAGAAAAAATTATGACCTGTGCATATAATAATTCCTTCAACACTGTCAAACTATTCAATAGGGCTGTGTTAATATTACTATTAGTCTCCCCATTGTTCCTATCACCCATCTTCTTCCACTTATGACAGTAACTTGTTGCTTGTATTCTTATGATTTATATTAATATTGTTTCCTGATTGCTTATTTGTACCCTATGACAATCATTAAGCATTGGACCTCATGATTCTTGACAAATGTATATTTTCTTTTATGTACACTGAGAGCATGTGCACCAAAGACAATAGGGAATTCTATTCTATTCTATACTCTAGTCCAGTGATGGCGAACCTTTTTTTCCTCAAGTGCCAAAAGACCGTACAAGTGTGCTATTGTTCACGCTTGACTGCCCACACCCATAATTCAATGCCTGGGGAGTGCAAAAACAGCTTCCCCCACCCCCCAGAGGCCCTCTGAAGGCCAGAAACAGCCTATTTCCCAACTTCTGGTGGGCCCAGTAGGCTCATGTTTTACCCTCCCCCTGGCTCCAAAGGCTTCCCTGGAGGCTCTCTGGAAGCCAAAAACGCCCTCCCAGAGCCTCTGTGAGAGCCAAAAATCAGCTGGCCGGCATAGATATGCATGTTGGAGCTGAGCTGGGGCAACAGCTGGCGTGCCAGCAGTTTTGGCTCCGCGTGCCACCTGTGGCACCTGTGCCAGAGGTTCGTCATCACTGTTCTATTCTATTCTATTCTAATCTTATCTAACCTAACCTATTCGTTCCAGTATTCTATTCTGTTCTATCCTATTCTGCATTCTGCAGCTTTTACTGAATTGTTTCCCATTTAAAGTTCTTCACCTCAATCTATTTTGTTTATTTATTAGTATTATTTTTATTTATTAGATTTGTATGCCGCCCCTCTCCGCAGACTGGGGCGACTCACAACAATAATAATAACAATATACAATGTAACAAATCTAATATTAAAAGAAAGTATCTAAAAACCCGTCACTTAAAAAAATACAACACAAGCCTACCATAGATAAACTCTATAAGCCTGGGGGAGATGTCTCAATTCTGCTTTTGTATATAGGCAGACCTTGACTCACAACTGAACCCAAAATCTATGTTGCTAAATGGAGCAGTTGTTAAGTGAGCTTTGCCCCAGTTGCTAATTTAATCACTGCAGTTAAGCTAGTAACTGTTCTGCCGGGCTCTCTGATAGGAGCCTCCCGAAAATTCAAGGGTACAAATTCCAGACACACACACGTTTGAAAATTCAAAACAATGCTCTTTATCACAAAATTAAACATAAACCAAGCACTCTTTTTGTATTGCAAAGAGCACTCGCCCCAAAACAACCTGGTAGTCTGTACAATTCCCCTTAAGCAGTCATTAAATACTTAGCTAGCAGCTGTGAAGAAACTTCACACCCCTTCTTCTTCCAACGAAGTGAGACACACACACACATTGCTCTGCTTTGTTTTCCAAGGCGTGAAAAAGCAACAAAGTCCAGCAACACAAGATTCCTGACGAACTCCGATCAGATACTCTTCCACAATGGCCAAACCCACACGCTGCTATTTATAGCAGCAGCCCTAATTACTGGAGCCCCACCCAAACACAGGTGGCCTCCCTTATTTCCTGTAATATGTTCTTACTTGGTCTCTTCTACGCATAATTCTGCACTTGCGTGGGTCCAAAACGTCATCATCTGAATCAAGGGAAGCCAAGGGAGATTGACTGCCCCCATGGGCTGTGGGCCAAACCCTCCTCTGCCGAGTCACTCCCACCTTCTTCTTCGTCCGAGGAAACTAAACTCTGAACTGATTCTGTCGGCAATAACACAGGCCTGTGACATGTTGAATTTTCCCCTGCATCCACCTCCCCATTCCCTGGGGCAGGAGCTGGGCCAGAGCCAACCACAACAGTAACATGGCTGTTAAGGGAATCTAGCTTCCCCATTGACTTTGCTTTGTCAGGAATCACATGAGCTCGGGACACTGCGACCCTTAAAATATGAGTCAGCAGTCAAGTATCGGAATTTTGACCACAAGACCAGAAAGATGTTGCAATGGACGTGTGACAAATAGTCTAAGTCACTTTTCTTGGTTTTGCTGTAACTTCGAATAGTTACTAAATGAACCGTTGTAAGTCGAGGACTACCCTGTGGACAGAATTCTAAAAGAAAAGCTGAAACACTCATGCGCTCAGAGTTAAGACAATCATGATTTACACATCAATTCAAAAACAAGAACTTGCTGCAGTATAGCATGAATGTTAGAATAGGATTATATCATATTATATATATCTGGACCTCTAGCATAAAAATGCTCTGCTTACCCTGGTTCTATTATAGCCAGAATAGGACGGTACTAACTTGCCTAGTCTGTATTACTGGTGAATTACAACAGAGAAACGACTGACCATAAACGTCTCAATAAACATCTCACTGATAAGCAAGTTTACATCACTCCAGACAGGAAGTTATATGATCAAAGGGGGAGATTTACATTGCCTGAAGCAAACACAGGACGAGAGGGTGATTAAGGAAGATTAAGTTGAGATAGGCAGAAGGCTTCAGAGAAATTAGGTGTGAGAAACATTTGCTCTGAGGAAGTGTTTCTAGGAAATTGGTTTGTGATATCTGGGGGAAAGGAAGAACTCAAAGATATGTCATGTTTGAAGTTATGTTATTGGATGTTTGTGTATCACTTGACATGTACGTGTAATTATCCCCATTTTGCTTATGCTCCCAAATAAAAAGAGGTGCATGGCTCCATACTGTGTCACTTCACCCAGAGAGAGAATGTGTCCAAGTCTTCTTTCTAGGATTCGCGTTTGTGAGTGATCCCACACGGCTGGGTTGCTCTTAGCCCCTTTGAAGACATCGTCTTCATCAGGGACTTTGACAGCATCCACAAGAACTAACCACAATTACTCTTTTGTATAGAAGCCAGCTATCTCTTAGTCAAACAGCTTGACGAATCAGACTCAACAATAGCTGGGTTTAACTATCACGGCTTAGTACAATATGCAAACATGGCCAATATGTTTTACTTCCTATCAGGCAGCAGCTTTAACCCCAGAGTCCAGATATCTGCAACATTCTTTTATTTCACTATTTCCAACCTTGGTAGCTTTAATATGGGTAGACTTCAACTCCCAAATCAGACAAGAAAGTGTCCAGAGATACTTTATGAGAAGAGTCTGCCATTCCTTTAACCCCAACGGAAATACCTTACGCCAGTGTTTTTCAACCAGTGTGCCGTGGCACACTAGTGTGCCGCGAGACATGGTCAGGTGTGCCGCGAAGCTCAGAGAGAAAGAAAGAAAGAGAGAGAGAAAGAAAGCAAGAGAGAGAGAAAAAAGAGAGAGAAAGAGAACAAGAGAGAGAGAAAGAAAGAGAGAGAAAGAGAACAAGAGAGAGAAAAAGAAAGCAAGAGAGAGAAAACAAGAGAAAGAAAGAGAGAGAGCAAGAGAGAGAAAGCAAGAAAGCAAGAGAGAGATAGAAAGAGGGAGGGAAGGAGAGAGGGAGAAAGACATAGAGGGAGGTAGGGAGGGAGAGAGAAAAAGAGCAAAAAAGAGAGGAAGGAAGAGAAAGAAAGAGGGATGGAGAGAGAGAGAAAGAAAGAGGAAGGAAGGGAGAGAAAGAGGGAGGGAGAAAGAAATAGAGTGAAGGGGAGGAAGAGAGAGAGAGATAATTTTTTTGTCCAAACTTTTTTTTACCCCCCCCCCCCCCCCGGCTCGATGTGCCCCAGGGTTTCGTAAATGTAAAAAATGTGCCGCGGCTCAAAAAAGGTTGAAAATCACTGCCTTACGCAACCAGACTTGAAATCCTGGGCTTACAAAGCTTAGAACTATGTCGCCTTTGGCACAACCTAATCATAGCTCATAAAATCATCTGCTATAATGACCCACCTGTCATCGACTACTTCAGTTTCAACCACAACAATATACGAGCACACAACAGATACAAACTCAAAGAAAACCGTTCCGAACTCAACTCCAGGAAATAGGACTTTAATATCCGAGTAGTTGATGCATGGAACTCATTACCTGACTCTGTAGTATCATACCTCCGGGACCGCCTTCTACCGCACGAATCCCAGCGACTGGTTAGGTCCCACAGAGTTGGCCTTCTCCGGGTCCCATCGACTAAACAATGTCGTTTGGCGGGACCCAGGAGAAGAGCCTTCTCTGTGGCGGCCCCGACCCTCTGGAACCAGCTCCCCCCGGAGATTAGAACTGCCCCCACCCTCCTTGCCTTTCGTAAAGTTCTTAAGACCCATCTCTGCCATCAGGCATGGGGGAACTGACACATCTCCCCCAGGCCTATACAGTTTATACATGGAATGTTTGTGTGTGTGTTTGCTTTTAATAATGGGGTTTTTAATGTTTTTTAAATTATTAGATTTGTTTTTACATTGTTCTTGTTATTGTTGTGAGCCGGCCCGAGTCTACGGAGAGGGGTGGCATTCAAATCAAAATCAAAATCAAAATCAAAATCAAAATCAAATCAAATCAAATCAAATAAATAAATAAATAAATAAATAAACAAACAAACAAACAAACAAATAAATAAATAAATAAAATAAATAAAATAAATAAAATAAATAAAATAAATAAAATAAAATAAAATAAATAAATAAATAAATAAATAAAATAAATAAATAAATAAAAATCAACACCTAACCCCCAAATCTTTACTCTTAGACTTTCCAATTCTTAAGAGGTCAGTAAGGGGGCATGCATAAGCCCACCAGAGTGCCTACCATCCCTGTCCAATTGTTCCCTCTTAACAGTACCCATCTTATGTAGATAAACAATGTTATATCTATGTACATTACCAATACGTACTTGACAAATAAAATAAATAAATAGTGTTCCCTCGATTTTCACGGGTTCCAACTTCGCGAATAGCCTATACCAAGGTTTTAAAAAATATAT
This sequence comes from Erythrolamprus reginae, assembly GCF_031021105.1. NCBI lineage: Eukaryota > Metazoa > Chordata > Lepidosauria > Squamata > Dipsadidae > Erythrolamprus > Erythrolamprus reginae. The sequence continues at coordinate 11,225,524 of NC_091950.1, forward strand.
TAATTAAAAAATACTTCACTGGTTTTTTTCTATACCACGGTTTTTCTCGCCCGATGACATTATCCATCATCGCCAAACGTTCGTCTGCCATTGCTGATTGGCTGAAATCTCAGCCAATCAGCGTTGTTATCGGAAAAAAAATAATTATTGTTAATAAATATGTTTATATCAGGATCACTGTGTCTTATTCAACGGTGAGTACCAGTAATAATGGTGAGTAAAGAGGTGTTAAGGGAATGGGAAATGGTAATTTAGGGGTTTAAAGTGTTAAGGGATAGGTTGTGATACTGTTCATAGCCAAAAATGGTGTACAGTGATCCCTCGATTTTCGCTATCTCGATCTTCGTGAAACGCTATATCGCGATTTTCCCCACCCGATGACGTCACTCTCTTCCTTCCTTTCTCATCTTTCTTTCTCTCTCTCTTTCTCTATCTTGCTTCTTCCTCTCTCACACTCTCTTCCTCCCTCTCTCATCTCTTTCTTTCCTTCTCTCTCTTTCTCTATCTCTCCCCCTCTTGCTGGCGGGCGGCGGGCGGGCGGGCAAGCGGGGGCATCAGCGAGGAGCCGGGGTTTCCCCTTTGCGTGGGCGGCGGGGAAACCCCGATCTTCGTCTGCTCGCTGCTGCTGCGCTGCCGAGCAGATCAGCTGCTGGGCGGCCGCAGCAGCAGCGAGCAGACGAAGATCGGGGTTTCCCCGCCGCCCACGCAAAGGGGAAAGCCCGATTCGGCTCCTCGCTGCTGCCACCGAGCAGATCAGCTGCTGGGCGGCCACAGCAGCAGCGAGCAGACGAAGATCGGGGTTTCCCCACCGCCCACGCAAACTCCACCATCTGCGCATGCGCGGCCATGGAAAAAGGGCGCGCATGCGCAGATGGTGTTTTTACTTCCGCAACCCTACATCGCGAAAAATCGATTATCGCGAGGGGTCTTGGAACGGAACCCTCACGATAATCGAGGGATCACTGTATTTACTTCCGCATCTCTAACATCGTGGAAATTCGACTTTCACGGGCAGTCTCGGAACACATCCCCTGCGAAAATCGAGGGAACACTGTAAATAGAATTTCTCAGCTTGCCTGGAAAATAAATATAATTTCCTTGCTTTTGCTCTTGAATGTTCTTTTGTAAATCAAAGTTATAAATTATTAACATTAACATTTTTTCACCCTTATGTCCTTTTCTTCAGTATTGGCACATTTTTCCAAGTTTGTCCTTTGTTATTTCCAAGAAAATCACCACACATTTAATACATTTCAGAAACTGAATATTCCCAAGAGAAACAGAACTTAAGCATCTCTTACCGCATGTTAAAGGGAGCCATAAGCCGAACCACATATTGCCTGTCCTTGGGAAGTTTAAGCTTAGGGATTTTAGATGGATCGAAATCTGGAGGGTAGTATTTCTAGAATGCCCAAAAGAAAAAAATAGAATTGAAATTACTTTTTTTGTGTGTTTTTTCTTTACATTTCATTTTAGTCAAAATATTAAAATACATTATTCCATCAGTGAACGGTTCCATCTTGTCCCGGTTGAATGGATGAATGTTTTCATATTGCTATTCACCAGCTAGAGTCAGTAAGGAGTTCGGCAGCCTACAAATCAAATCAAATCAAATCAATCAATCCTCCAAAAGAAAAAAAAATCAAAGTATCCAAACAAGACAAAAGCATTAAAAAGGTGAATTTAAAAAACAACAAAAGGCAAAAGCACATATTAGCCTCCCAATTTTCAATTATTGAAAGGAGACAAAGAAATAATTGATCCTTTATTAATATCAATAGCCTTAATATCAATCCTAGATGGATGGAAACCTAGAAGGCAGTTATTTCTAGAATGCCTCAAAATAAAAAAATAGAATTGAAATTACAAATTTTGGGTTTTTTTCTTTAAATTTTATTTTATTCAAAAGATTAGAACATGAACTCCAAAAGAAAAAAAATCAAATAGACAAAACAAAACAAGACAAAAACATTAAAAATGTGTATTAAAAATACAACAAAAGACAAAAGCACATACTAGCCTCTCAATTTTGAATTAAAAATATTGAAAGGAGAACAAAGAAATAATTGATCGCTTATTAACATCAATAGCTTTAATATCAATCTTAGATGGACCAAAACCTAGAACTCCCCCAAAATAAAAAAATAAATAAAAAATTGAATTGAAATTGCAAATTTTTTGTCTTTTTTTCTTTCCATTTTATTTAAAAGATTGGAAAACCAAAAGAATTCCAAAAGGGGGAAAAATCAGCCAAAAGAAAACAAGATAGTGAATAAAAAAGGCAAAAAAATACATTAAGTCCCAACTTTCAATTTCAAAAAACTTTGAAAAAAAGAGACAAAAAAACTGATTAATATCAACAGCTTAGGCAGGCCCAAGACCCCAGTGGATCCCAGCAGATTTAACAGAGTTGGAAGGAATCTAAAAGTCATCTAGTCTAGGGGTAGGCAAAGTTGGCTCTTCTATGACATGTGGACTTCAACTCCCAGAATTCCTGAGCTAGCATGATTGGCTCAGGAATTCTGGGAGTTGAATAGCCATCTTTGCCTATCCCCTGAAGCAGGAGACCCTGCATCTTTACAACAACCCTGCAATGTAGACCGCCACCCCATCCTAACCGCCCCCCCGGCCCCCAACCGCCCAATCCATATTTTCCCGCCTCTTTCCTTTCACTCACGTTTAGCACTTTCCTTTCCGACATTTTGCCCCTTCGCGGTTGTTCCCAATCGCTGTGAAACTCTCTCCAAACACCGCCACTTCCCGGATTTTCCCACTCGTTCCGCCTCCTTCGCTAATATTGGCTATCGCGCGTCGAATCGGAGCAGAAGGTGCATCCTATTGGTCTGCCGGACGGTTAGTCAAGGATCATCCCAGCCCTAGCCGTCGCTCAGTTTTTGCGTCTTTTAACCAGCGCCCAGCCTGCCTGTTGATGTCGCGTCGTTTGTCCTTCCTTCAAATACTCCGTTGGGGAAAAAAGAGCTGACATCGCTAGTTCCGGGGCTGGATAATGTTGAGTTAGGTTGAATAGAAAAGCCTTTCATAAAGTATTATGCGCATTAAATATTCATTATCTCTGTTAAATATTTAATATTTCGAATTATTGAAGGCTCCTTTTTAATTAAAAAGCGAAATTGCTTAGGGGATGAGGTTTATTAGATGCTTGGTATCGTTTACATAGAAGGACTAAACTCTAAAATAATGTTCGTTGCAAATGCAACCTGCATAATAAGTAATTATTATTATTGCTGCATGCTCAGAGTTTCCTTCTGTCCACTCAAGATGCTGATGAATTTATGTTTTGTCTTTGTATTGCCTTTCCAAACTAGTTCTCCCAAATGGCTTAAGAAATCTTTTGTTACAACTTGAAATTTTAAATGCCAATTAAGAACAGCCACTAAATGACAGCAGGGAAATGAAGACCATTAAACCAATTCTTGTATTTATTTATATTTAATTATTACATTTATATGCTGCTCATTTTGTTGTCCAAAGCCAATTCATTTATTAAATTGGAACTAACAAATTTCTTTGGTGATTTTTATGCAGTCTTCGGAGAGGGGCGGCATACAAATTTAATTATTATTAATAATAATAATAATTTTTTATTATTATTATTAATATTAATATAGGTAAGAGAGCCTCTAAGCAGCCATCTTCATCCTTACCAGAAAAGAAATAAAGCTTTAAAGCCAAAAAGTAGCAAAAAAAAAATGACCTTGAAAATATATAGTTATTTTTTTTTGTTACATCACAAGAGTTTCAGCACCCAATAACTTGTCTGTCCATAGTAGGGGTGGGTTTTACCTGCCTTTGCCACCGGTTTGCATCATGATTCGTGACACTTCGCGCGCAATGTGAACCAATTATGTTTCCAATGGTGGATTCAGACCGAAACACAGCTGAGGAGCAATAAGGGTAAGTAACCCCGGGGGGGCGGACCGAAGGGCTTTTCTCAAAGCACAGAATGAGGAGAAGCCATCAAAACACCGGAAAATCGACCAAAAATTCAGAAAAAAAGATGGTGCGAGGCAGAACTGAATCTGTGATGCCAAAATTATATCACCAGTGGGTCACTAATGGTTCAGGCAATCTGCTCCGAACCGGGAGGAACTCACCGATCGTCCATAGCCATAGAAAAGAACATGAAAGTGAAAAAAAACTTTTGCAAAAGAAAAACTATTTTCTTTGTTCATGGAGACTTGAGAAACAGGTAAAAGTGAAACTGTTATGTGCAATATATTGAATGCTCCCCTACCAGTCCAGGTTTCCGAAAGAGGCTTTTTCTTGAAGGTTAAGGTTTATGGGAAATGATTAGCAATTCAATTGAAAAGGCAAATTTAGAATACAAGAAAACCTATCTTAACTAGCCAGTGCAGAAGTACAGTATTACAAAAACCATGTTCCAAGTATTACAAAGTCCATCCTCTGTGGCTCTCACTCTGGCTTCCAGGGTGCCCCAGATACTGGAAGACTCCAGGTGCTGTATTCACCATTATCCAGGAAGTCTTTTGCGGCTACTTGGATGTGGTAGGTTACACCAGAACTGAGGCCGGTGAGGGTAAAGGAAGTCTGCACGATAGGCCTGGTCTGCAGAAGCAAGTAAAAATACAGACAGTCCTTTACTTACAGCCACTCGTTTAGTGACAATGTTGAAGCAACAACGGCATTGAAAAAAGTGACTTATGGCTGGTTTTCAGATCCTGGCAAACCTATGACTATCTATCTATCTATCTATCTATCTATCTATCTATCTATCTATCTATCTATTTTGTCCAATACACAATTATTATTATTATTTTATTATTATTTATTGGATTTGTATGCCGCCCCTCTCCGCAGATGATGGTTTTAGTGGGTGGGTATCTATATACACATAGTAAAATACATAATGAAGGTTATAGAGGAGATACTCATAGTAAAATATATCTCTAAGAAAGAATAGAAAAGAAGATATAGTAATAGAACATATGAATGAAAGAATAGAAGTACAAATATTATAAAATATACTAAGTGAATAGTTATTGTTATTAATGTACTTAAATAAGCAATTAGATCTTTTTTTAAAGAATATTTTCTTTTTGTTTGTTTGTTTGTTTGTTTGTCATGTTTGTTTGTTCGTTTACTTGTTATGCGTTGATTTAGCATTGTATTAATATAAAACATATTGTATGTAAATGTGTATATATTTGTAATAAAATTTTTAAAAAAAAAGAATGAAAGAATAGAAGAAGAGATATAGGAATAGAAGAAAGGTATAGGAGATATAGGAGAGCAATAGGACAGGGGACGGAAGGCACGCTAGTGCACTTGTACTCGCCCCTTACTGACCTCTTAGGAATCTGGATAGGTCAACCGTAGATAATCTCAGGGTAAAGTGATGGGGGTTTGGGGATGACGCTATGGAGTCCGGTAATGAGTTCCACGCTTCGACAACTCGGTTACTGAAGTCATATTTTTTACAGTCAAATTTGGAGCGGTTAATATTAAGTTTAAATCTGTTGTGTGCTCTTGTGTTGTGGTTGAAGCTGAAGTAGTCGCCGACAGGCGGGACGTTGCAGCATATGATCTTGTGGGCAATACTTAGATCTTGTTTAAGGCGTCTTAGTTCTAAACTTTCTAGGCCCAGGCGACCCATGTCGAGCCCAGCATTTCTGTCCCTAAGCGAGACAGTTTTAAGTGAGTCTTGCCTCATTGTACGGCCGTTCTTGCCACAATTGTTAAATGAATCGCTGCAGTTATTAAGTTAGTCTGCGGAAAGGGGGGGCATACAAATCTAATTAATAATAATAATAATAATAATAATAATAATACCTGGCTGTTAAGAGTATCTGATTTCCTGGTTGACTTTGCCTGTCAGAAGCTCATAAATAGCATTAGCATTAGCCATAGCATTTAGACTTATATACCGCTTCATTGTGCTTTTACAGCTCGCTCTAAGCAGTTTACAAAGTCAGCACATTGGGCATCCAACAATTAGGGTCCTCATTTTACCCACTTTGGAAGGATGGGAGGCTGAGTCAACCTTGAGCCGGTGGTGAGATTTGAACTGCTGGATACAGCTAGCAGTTAGCTGAAGGAGCCTGCAGTGCTGCACTTTGTTTGTTTGTTTGTTTGTTTGTTTGTTTAATTCATTCATTCATTCATTTATTTATTGGATTTGTATGCCGCCCCTCTCCGTAGACTCGGGGCAGCTAACAACAGTGATAAAAAACAGCATGTAACAATCCAATCCAATACTAAAATAACTAAAAAAACCTTATTATAAAACCAAACATACACACAGACATACCATGCGTAAATTGTAAAGGCCTAGGGGGAAAGAATATCTCAGTTCCCCCATGCCTGACAGCAGAGGTGGGTTTTAAGAAGCTTACGAAAGGCAAGGAGGGTGAGGGCAATTCTAATCTCTGGGGGGAGTTGGTTCCAAAGGGTTGGGGCCGCCACAGAGAAGGCTCTTCCCCTGGGTCCCGCCAAATGACATTGTTTAGTTGACAGGACCCGGAGAAGGCCCGATAATCTGGCCCGGTGCCATGAAGGGCTTTATAGGTCATAACCAACACTTTGAATTGTGACCGGAAACTGATCGGCAACCAATGCAGACTGCGGAGTGTTGGTGTAACATGGGCATATTTGGGGAAGCCCATGATTGCTCTCGCAGCTGCATTCTAACCACTGAGCCACCCTGGCTCATGTTCTGTTGAGCTCTCTGGTAGAATAGAAAAGAATATTGGAATATAGAATAGAATATTGGAATGAAGAATAGAATAGAATATTGGAATGAAGAATAGAATAGAATATTGGAATAAAGAATAGAATAGAATATTGGAATATAGAATAGAATATTGGAATGAAGAATAGAATAGAATATTGGAATATAGAGTAGAATAGAATAGAATATTGGAATGAAGAATAGAATAGAATGTTATAGAATAGAATATAATATTGGAATATAGAATAGAATAGAATAACAGCTGGATGGGACCTTGGAGGTCTTCTAGTCCAACTCCCTGCTTAGGCAGGAAACCCTACACCACTTCAGACAAATGGTAATCCAATTAACATAATAATGATGTGGAGTGACTGCCAGCTCCGGAACTCACCGTTCTGTTAAGCCTTGATCCATCCTTTGAATAACGGATGATATATTGCAGGGGGAAATATTCCGGATATAACCAGGAGCTAGGAGCCTTCCATTGCACAATCAATGCTTTCTTCTTCCCTTGGATTGGGGAGACCGTTACATTTTCTGGAGGGTCTGGCTGGACTAAGAAAAATGAAGGGGAGAATTAAACCAACCAGAAAGGCCAATAACAGGTAGTCCGGGACTTAACAACCACCCCAGACACAAATGACTGCATTGTAGGGAACAGAATGGAGAATGGTTTGAAAACTCACTGATCTGATCCAGGAAGACGAGAAAGAAATCACTCGCCGTCCCCAGCGGATTCACAGCTGTCACATTGAGTATGTAGGGGTCAGTGGAGAACATCTGCAGGACGGTCAAGCTGCAACTCTGGCTCCCTGCCACTGGTTGTTTGCACTCATGGACGTCGCCCATTAAGCCTTGCCTGGATCCGCAAGGAAAACTGGGTTCAGACATGCATTGCATATGCAGCAACTTAGGGGTTGTGTGAACGAGTGCAACAATGGGGAGAACTGTGATACCGAGATGGCGGAGTGGTTAGAGTGCAGCACTGCAGGCTACTTCAGCTGCCTACTGGCTGCAGTTTGGCAGTTCAGGTATCGCCGGCTCAAGGTTGACTCAGCCGTCCATCCTTCTCAGGTGGGTAAAATTAGGACCCAGATTGTTGGGGGCAAGAGGCTGATTCTGTAAACTGCTTAGAGAGGGCTATGAAAGCACCATGAAGCAGTACAATGTTCCCTCGATTTTCGCGGGTTTGAACTTCGCTAATAGCCTATACCACGGTTTTTCAAAAAAAATTAATTAAAAAATACTTTGCAGGTTTTTTTCTATACCATGGTTTTTTTCTGCCCGATGACATCAGACGTCATCGCCAAACTAATAATTTTTGCAAATAAAGAACAAAAAAAAATAATTATTGTTAATAAATAATTATGTTATATAAATATCAGGATCACTAAGTGTCTCATTCAAGGGCGAGTACCAGTAATAATGGTGAGTAAATGGTTGTTAAGGGAATGGGAAATGGTAATTTAGGGGTTTAAAGTGTTAAGGGATGGCTTGTGATACTGTCCATAGCCAAAAATGGTGTATTTACTTCCGCATCTCTACTTCGCAGAAATTCGACTTTCGCAGGCGATCTCGGAACGCATCCCCCACGAAAATTGAGGGAACACTGTATATAAGTTTAAGTGCTATTGCTATTGAATCCATAGTCAGTCCAGTTAGTAGAGCTGGAGATAAAACATACAAAGAACAGCTGCAGGAACTGGGTATGTCTTTTTTAAAAAAAATGTATTTATTAGATTTTTTCCATTTTAAAAACAATACATAATCATATTTACAGGTGAATCCACATCATATATACATTTCTATCAACGTTATCTTTTGATTGCTTTTAGATTTCTTGATATTTTATTTCAATGTTTAGTTTGAGTTTCTTTTTTTTTGTCCATTGCTACCATTTTGTCCAGATTTCATAGTAGTCCGAATCTTTTTGATTATTAAGTTCCATTGTCAATCTGTCCATCTCTGCACAGTCATATATTTTCTTGATGATCTTGTTGTCTTCAGGTATTTGCGGGTTTTTCCAGTTCTGTGCAAATACAATCCTTGCCGCTGTTGTTATAGGCAAGCTTAAATATTTTACATTTTTAGAATAAGACCCTCTCATAATGCCCAGTAGAAAAAACTGGTGTATATTCTATTTCTGTGTTTGTTATTTGACACAACCAATTATTTATTTTTTTCCAATATTTTCTTGTCTCTGGGTATGTCTATATACTGGTCGGTGAAGTGAGGGAATTTTTTTACTACCACACTGTGGGCGTGGCTTATTTTGTGGGGGTGGCTTGCCAGCCATGTGACCAGGTGGGAGTGGCTTGACGATCATGTGACTGGGGTGGCTTAAAGGTCATGTGACTGGAGTCTTCGGGGAAGGACGGCATACACATCTAATAAATTATTATTGTTGTTGTTATTATTATTATTATTATTATTATTACCTGTAGCTGGCAAAGAAAGACGTGGGCAGCAGGGGGTCAGTTTCCAAAGTCCAGGAGCAATTGACCACCGGATAGCTGATCGACCTGCAGTGGACTGACGGTTTCTCGGGTGGGTCTGCAAAGCAGAAGTCCAAAAGTTGAGACACACATCTGGGGCCCTTCTTCCTTTACAAGTAGGCCTTGACCTATGACTACAATTGAACCCCAAATTTCTACTGATAAGCAAGATAGTTGTTAAGTGAATTTTGCCTCCAGGAAGGGAGGGAGAGTGGGAGGAAAGGAGGGAAAATGGAGGAAGGAAATATGGGAGGAAGAGAAAAAAGGGAAGGAAGGAAAAAAAGAAAGGGAGGAAGGAAGGAAGGAAAAATGGAGGAAGAAAATAAGGGACGGAGGAAAGAGAAAAAGAAAGGAAAAAACGGAAGGAAGGAAGGAGAGGGAGGCAGGAATAGGAAGGAAAAGGAAGGAGGGAGGCAGGGAGGAAAGCAGATGAATGAGAAGGGGGAGGGAGGGAAGGAAGGAAGGAGAGGGAGGAAGGAATAGGAGGGAGGGAGGGAGGAAAGCAGATGAATGAGAAGGGGGAGAGAGAAGGAAGAAAGGAAGGAATAGGAAGGAAAAGGAGGGAGGGAGGAAAGCAGATGGATGAGAAGGGAGAGGGAAGGAAGGAAGGAGAGGGAGGAAGGAATAGGAGGGAGGGAGGGAGGAAAGCAGATGAATGAGAAGGGGGAGAGAGAAGGAAGAAAGGAAGGAATAGGAAGGAAAAGGAGGGAGGGAGGAAAGCAGATGGATGAGAAGGGAGAGGGAGGGAAGGAAGGAAGGAGAGGGAGGAAGGAATAGGAAGGAGGGAGGGAGGGAAGGAAGCAGATGAATGAGAAGTGGGAGAGAGGAAGGAATAGGGGAAGGAAAAAGAAAGAGGAAGGAAGGAAATTGGATGGATGAGAGAAAGGGCAGGAGAATGGGAGGGAGAGGTGGAAGGGAGGAAGGAAGGGAGGGAGGAAGGAAGGAATTGCAGCATCATAGCCTCAGATGGCTCCATTTGGGCAAGAGAGAGTTTGGGTCTCTTCATTTTCTCACTCACAGCCCAGCTGGAGATGAATCCTTCGCAGGGTCTGCCCAGTGCTGGCATCCTGGCAACTATATTCCCCTTCCTGGGCCAAACTGGCGTTCTGTAAGACGAGGCTGCCGTCATTTTGCACCCCATTCAAAATGGTCTCTGGGGTCATGTGTTTTTTCCAGGCCACCCGGGATCCGCCTTCACGAACGGGGCAAGTCAAAACCACGGTGGGAGACCCAATTCGGGCATAATGATGGTCGATGGGTTCTATGGTGTACAAGAAAGAACAGTGGCGTAGGTTTAAAAAAACCATAACATTCAGCATCTTCGGAGAGGGGCGGCATACAAATCTAATAAATTATTATTATTATTATTATTATTATTATTTGCGTAACAATAGCCGCCCTTATCCTGAACTATGGTTTGCTTAACCATTGGATGAATCCCCATTTGGATTATGGCCTTTCTGAGCCCCCTAAAAGCGGTGTTCTTAAAAGCTGAAAAACTTTTGAAATGTGTGGACTTCAACTCCCAGAATTCGCCAGGGCCCCCCTCTGTCTGAGAGAGAGAGAAAGAAAACGAGAGAGGGGCAAGGAGATCCCACCTAACCACATCCAGGCTGCAGGCCCAGATTGTTTCTGCTCAGATCTCATGCTGAGAAGTACGGGGCATTTCCCCCAAATTACTGTATTTTTCAGAGTATAAGACACACCTTTTCCCTCCCTAAAAGATAATTTGGGTGCATCTTATACTCTGAATGTAGCTTTTTTTCCTCCCCAACCTTAACTAGCTACTATCAATCTTCCCAACTCTTACCTTGCAGGCTCTTTCATTGTTTCTCTCTGCGAAGAATGTTTTCCAAGCCCTAAGTCTTTGCAAGGTTTTTTTCATTGCTCTAACTTACTCCGAATAAGTTTCTTTCCAGCCCTAACCAGGTGCTAACAATTTCCCAGCTCTTACTGGCTTGCAAGCTCTTTCATTGTTAATCTCTGCAAAGAATGTTTTCCAAACCCTGTCTTTGTAGGGTTCTTTTCACCTTAAACATGATCTACGTATTGCCCACAAGATTATATGTTGCAATGTCCTGCCTGTCAACGACTACTTCAGCTTCAGCCACAACAACACAAGAGCACATAACAGATTCAAGCTCAATATTAACTGCTCCAAACTTGACTGTAAAAAATACGACTTTAGTAATAGAGTTGTTGAAGCGTGGAACTCATTACCGGACTCCGTAGTATCATCCCCTAACCCCCTGCATTTTACCCTAGACTGTCACACGGTTGGCCTCTCCAGATTCCTAAGAGGTCACTAAGGGGTGTGATTTTACTGTTGGTAAATCCACAGTAACTGAATTTAAACATGCCTGGGATAAACATATATCCATCCTAAGATAAAAATATAGAAAATAGTATAAGGGCAGACTAGATGGATCATGAGGTCTTTTTCTGCTGTCAGTCTTCTATGTTTCTTCCATGTTTCTAAGTACCCTAGACTAGAGTGCCTTCCGACCCCTATATCTTCTCTTCAATCCCTATATCTTTCTTCTATTCTCTCATTGATTATTTTATCCTGTACTCTCTCTTCTATTCTTTCTCTAATTCTATTTCCTCGAAGGTGTCCTCTATTACCTTCATTGTGTATTATTGTGCTCTTTCATTGTTACTCTCTGCGAAGAATGTTTTCCAAACCCTGTCTTTGCAGGGTTCTTTTTCATTCTCTACTTGCTCCGAATAAGTTTCTTTCCAGCCCTAACCAGGTGCTAACAATGTTCCCAGCTCTTAACAGCATGCAAACTCTTTCATTGTTACTCTCTGCGAAGAATGTTTTCCAAACCCTGTCTTTGTAGGGTTCTTTTTCATTCTCTACTTGCTCCGAATAAGTTTCTTTCCAGCCCTAACCAGGTGCTAACAATGTTCCCAGCTCTTAACAGCATGCAAACTCTTTCATTGTTAATCTCTGCGAAGAATGTTTTCCAAACCCTGTCTTTGTAGGGTTCTTTTTCATTCTCTACTTGCTCCGAATAAGTTTCTTTCCAGCCCTAACCAGGTGCTAACAATGTTCCCAGCTCTTACTGGCTTGAAAGCTCTTTCATTGTTAATCTCTGCAAAGAATGTTTTCCAAACCCTGTCTTTGTAGGGTTCTTTTTCATTCTCTACTTGCTCCGAATAAGTTTCTTTCCAGCCCTAACCAGGTGCTAACAATGTTCCCAGCTCTTACTGGCTTGAAAGCTCTTTCATTGTTAATCTCTGCAAAGAATGTTTTCCAAACCCTGTCTTTGTATGGTTCTTTTTCATTCTCTACTTACTCCGAATAAGTTTCTTTCCAGCCCTAACCAGGTGCTAACAATGTTCCCAGCTCTTACTGGCTTGCAAGCCCTTTTATTGTTACTCTCTCAGAATAAAGATTTTTTTAAAGCCCTAACCAGGGGACACAATAACGTGCTGGCTAAGGATGCTACCCAGATGAATACCTGGTAAGCAGATTCTTCTCCCTATTTTCCTCCCCAAAAACTTAGGTACGTCTTATACTCCGGTGTGTCTTATACTCTGAAAAAATACGGTAATTAAAACATAATAAAGTAAAAATATAAAATAAAAACACAAAGCAAATAATTGAGCTACCCAGAGCCTCTCACAAGTCCTACCTTCACCGGTCCAAGAGGTGCTTGTAGAGACAATAAGCCCGGGCATCAGGAACAGTATCCACTGCATCTTGACCATGAAGAAAAGAGCGGTTGGAAATAACAGTGGTCACCAACGGGTGATGCTTCAGCCTCCTGGTGTGGAGTTGTGGGCGAAGGTTGGAGAGAAGTACTTATTTGGAGTACTGTACTGTGTACAGTTCTGGTCACCGCACTTCTGGAAAGATATAATGGAACTGGAAAAAGTGCAAAAAAGTGCAACAAGAATGATCTAGGAAATGGAGCCCCTCCCTTATGAAACCAGGTTGCAACGCCCTGGTCTCTTCAGCCTTGAAAGATGGCGTTGGAAAGATGTTTTAGAGATGGCATTTGCCACCTAGTAGAATTTCAAAAATGGTCCCTTTCAACTCTAACAATAAATAAATAAAACAATGTAAAATACAAATCTAATATTTAAAAAACTGAAAACCCATAATTTAAAAAACATACACATAGATTTGTTCATTGTACACTGTTTTATTGTTGGTGTGAGCTAGCCCGAGTCTGCGGAGAGGGGTGGCATACAAATCTAATAAAATAATAATAATAATAATAATAATTAAAATATTGTTAGCCAGATGGCAAGATAAGAATTGGTGGTAGCACTATATAATGATATAACACAAATTTACTTATTAATAAGAATTTAAATATTTAGAATTTTCTAATATAGTTTATGTGATAGAATATGACAAGAAGTATATTTTTCAATTTCAGATATATATAGAACCTCTAGTAATTATAGGATAAATTGATACTGGATTAATTAATCTAATATAGAAATAAAAGTTTGAATTAAGATGGGCATAATAGAGAGTTTGATATTTTTTATACTGATGTAATGTAATTCTATTAGTGTAAGGCGGAAAAAAGATTGGGGTTTTTGAGGTTTTTTCATTTGATAATATTATATAAGTTCTATAGAATGGTTTTTAATGGAAGAAAGATAAGACTCCATGGAATGATTAATAGAAAAAGAAAAACTTTATGTATGTTTTATTTTAAGCATGGTTTTAGTGTTTGCACTTATGTATTGTTTTTTATTCTCTGTGGGAGAAAAATAAAATTTGTATTTGGGGGCAAAAAAGAAATCTAATAAAAAACAAACAAACAAACAAATAAATAAGTCCTCGGAGAGGGGTGGCATACAAATCTAATAAATTGTTGTTGTTGTTGTCTAGACATTGTCTAAACAATGTCGTCTGGTGGGACCCAGGGGAAGAGCCTTCTCTGCGGTGGCTCCGACCCTCTGGAACCAGCTCCCCCCAGAGATTAGGATTGCCCCCACCCTCCTTGCCTTTCGTAAACTTCTTAAAACCCACCTCTGCCGTCAGGCATGGGGGAATTGAGACATCTCCCCCTTGCCCATGTAGTTTTGTGTACGATTCGATTGTGTGCTTGTTTTTTATATATTGGGGTTTCTTTTTTGGATTTTTTAACCTAAAACTGTAATTTAGATTGCTAAATATTAGATTTGTTACTATGTACTGTTTTTTACCATTGTTGTGAGCCGTCCTGAGTCTGCAGAGAGGGGCGGCATATAAATCCAATAAATCTAATCTATTATTATTATTATTATTATTATTATTATTATTATTATTATTATTAAATAATAAACTGGCTGACCATCTCAGCCTGCTGAGCCTCCAGGTGCCAGTATCTGGCTTTGTACTCCCTCTGCTTGGAAACCCCATGCTCCCAGTCCTCTATTGGTTTTCTTTGAACTAAAACGTTCATATCAGCCTTTAAAAAAAACCCCTCATTTTCTCTGATTTGGTTTGTGGGTGGCCCTTGGACCCTAAGACCGGCCTTCCAGAGAGGGCTCCTTACCTTAACGTGTGCCTCGGTCCACCATACACACAGAGGGAGGGGCAGCAATGCCCTCCGTCGTAGGAGAAACCGCCCAGTCCCAAAACCGGACGATGGGGAAGGCCAGGATTGCAACAGACCATTTCGACATGCTGACCAGAACGCTGGAAAGTAAACAGCCCTTCAACGCCCTCCTGCCAAAGGGCATTTGGTGTCCGGTTAGTTGCCGTTCTGTTTTAGGTTTTGTGTCACTCGTATGCGGTTTATTTTATTATTTTATTTTTATTTTGTTTATTTATTTTGTCCAATACACAATAAAACACAATGAAGGTAACAGAGGATATAGTAGAGAAGATATAGGAGATATAGGAGAAACTATAGGACAGGGGACGGAAGGCACTGACCTCTTAGGAATCTGGAGAGGTCAAACGTGGATAGTTTAAGGGTAAAGTGTTGGGGGTTAGGGGATGATACTACCGAGTTTTTGGTACTGATGTCTTTATTGTTTTCAAATGCCATCTGAGTTCTCTTGGCACAGCACCCAGTGTGCCGATTACCACTGGGACCTCTAGTACTGGTTTCTGCCAGAGTCGTCGTAAGTTCCATTTTAAGATCCTGATATCGACTACGTTTTTCTTGTTGTTTTTCATCAATTCGGCTGTCAGCTGGTATGGCAACCTCAATGATCCACATTTTTATTTCGTTTCTACAATTGTAAGGTCGGGTAAATTGTGTTTCAAAACCTTGGCAGTTTAAATTTGAAAGTCCCAAAGTATTTTGGCATGTTTGTTTTCAATTACTTTCTCAGGTTTATGATCCCACATGTTCTTTGCCACTGGTGGGTGATAGTTGTGGTACAGGTTATTATTATTATTGTTATTGTTATTATTAGCAGTAGTAGTGGGAATGGGACTTTTTGCCTCCGCCAGTTGGATGAAGCTCTTTCCTCCGCAGCAGCTGATCGGCCGCTGCCTTCACTCCCTCGCCCAAAGGCCCCTAGCTCTTGGCCCCAGCCCTTTGGCCACAAAAATCCAAATTCAGCCACAGCCTTTTGGCCACATGGGACACTTTACCACCATCCAATCAGAACGGTTGTTACAAAATGCTACTTTTGGAAGGAAAGAATGGGACAGTTTGCTCTTTCATACACAAACACACACATTGAATGATAGAGAGGGAAGGGACCTTGGTGGCCATCTAGTCTGACCCCCTTCTCATTCAGGAGACATATAGAATGATAGAGAGGAAAGGGACCTTGGTGGCCATCTAGTCAGACCCACTTTCTCATTCAGGAGACTCACAGAATGATAGAGAGGGAAGGGACCTCGGTGGCCATCTAGTCTGACTTGACCTCCCTTCTCATTCAGGAGACTTACAGAATGATAGAGAGGGAAGGGACCTTGGTAGCCATCTAGTCTGACCGACTTTCTCATTCAGGAGTTTTACAGAATGATAGAGATGGAAGGAGCCACAGTGGCCATCTAGTCTGACACCTTTCTTGGCTAATGATCTCTCCCTGTTTACAGAGAGAGAGAGAGAGAGGTCCGTTCATGCTGTGGGCATCTAGACGATCCCATGCCCTTTTCACTCCCTCCTCTCTCCACGTGGACAGTCCACAAAGTGTGCCTGTGGGAAAGATAGGAGGGCTAATGATCCCTCACTTTGTGGACTGTCCACATGGAGAGAGGAGGGGGTGAAAAGGGCTTGGGATCGTCTAGATGCCCACAGCATGAACGGACCTTTCTCTCTCTCTCTCTGCAAACAGGGAGGGATCATTAGCCCTCCAATCTTCCCACACACACACACTTTGTGGACTGTCCACGTGGAGAGAGGAGGGAGTGAAAAGGGCATGGGATCGTCTAGATGCCCACAGCATGAACGGACCTCTCTCTCTCTCTCTCTGCAAACAGGGAGGGATCATTAGCCCTCCAATCTTCACACACACACACACTTTGTGGACTGTCCACGTGGAGAGAGGAGGGAGTGAAAAGGGCAGGGGATTGTCTAGATGCCCACAGCATGAACAGACCTCTCTCTCTCTCTCTGTAAACAGGGAGAGATCATTAGCCAAGAAAGGTGTCAGACTAGATGGCCACTGAGTTCCCTTTCCTCTCTATCATTCTGTAAGTCTCCTGAATGAGAAGGGGGTCAGACTAGATGGCCACCAAGGTCCCTTCCCTCTCTATCATTCAATGTGTGTGTGTGTTTATGAAAGAGCAAACTGTCCGATTCTTTCCTTCCAAAAGTAGCATTTTGTAACAACCGTTCTGATTGGATGGTGGCGAAGTGTCCCATGTGGCCAAAAGGCTGTGGCTGAATTTGGATTTTTGTGGCCAAAGGGCTGGGGCCAACAGCTAGGGGCTTTTGGGCGAGGGAGTGAAGGCAGCGGCCGATCAGCTGCTGCGGAGGAAAGAGCTTCATCCAACTGGCGGAGGCTAAATGTCCTAAACCCGTAGTAGTAATAGTAGTAGTAGTAGTAATAGTATTGTCGTCGTCGTCGTCATTATTATTATTATTATTATTATTATTATTATTATTTTATTCACAAAAAACAGTAATACACAGCAAATGAGATTGATATGCGGGATTTCCTATCACAATATCACAAGTCGAACACTTCCCAAGCGTCTAGGACTGTGTGATGTATTTCGTACGATGCGCGCAGATCCAACTACGGTGGCCTTTTGCAACTGACAGATTGTGATTTTGTCTGTTTATTGTTATATTTATTTATATTAATTATAATAATTGTTGTTGTATGTGGAGTGTGTACATTGAGAGTTTCTGCACCGGAAAGAAATCCCATGTACGCCACCCCAAGTCCATACAAATCCAATAAATAAATAAATAAATAAATAATAAATCACACTTAGCCAATAAAGAATTCTATACTATAGCGTTCTGTTCTGTGTTCTGTCATGTTATTCTGTTTTGTTCTGTGTTCTGTCCTGTTCCATTCCACTGTTCTGTTCTGTTCCTGTCCACTCCATTATTTTATTCCATTCTGTTCTGTTCCATTCCTTTCCACTCCACTCCATTATTCTATCCTATCCTATGTTTCCAAATGTAAAATAATGCACTTGGGGAAAAGGAATCCTCAATCTGAGTATTGCATTGGCAGTTCTGTGTTAGCAAAAACTTCAGAAGAGAAGGATTTAGGGGCAGTGATTTCTGACAGTCTCAAAATGGGTGAGCAGTGTGGTCGGGCGGTAGGAAAAGCAAGTAGGATGCTTGGCTGCATAGCTAGAGGTATAACAAGCGGGAAGAGGGAGATTGTGATCCCCTTATATAGAGCGCTGGTGAGACCCCATCTGGAATACTATTTTCAGTTCTGGAGACCTCACCTACAAAAAGATATGGATAAATTTGAACAGGTCCAAAGACGGGCTACAAGAATGGTGGAAGGTCTTAGGCATAAAACGTATCAGGAAAGAATTCATGAACTCAATCGGTATAGTCTGGAGGACAGAAGAGAAAGGGGGGGACATGATCGAAACATTTAAATATGTGAAAGGGTTAAATGAGGTTCAGGAGGGAAGTGTTTTTAATAGTGAGCATGAGAACAAGGGGGCACAATCTGAAGTTAGTTGGGGGAAAGGTCAGAAGCAACGTGAGAAAATATTATTTTACTGAAAGAGTAGTAGATCTTTGGAACAAACTTCCAGCAGACGTGGTTGGTAAATCCACAGTAACTGAGTTTAAACATGCCTGGAATAAACATAGATCCATCCTAAGATAAAATACTGAAAATAGTATAAGGGCAGACTAGATGGACCATGAGGTCTTTTTCTGCCGTCAGTCTTCTGTTTCTATCCTATCCAATTACAGTATTCTATTCTGTTCCGTTCCATTCCTCTGCATTCTATTCCATTCTATACCTTTGAGACAATTATGACCGGGATCATGGAGACTCCACAGACATTTTGCCCAAATTAAAATAATTAACCATCAACTGGTGGAACAACTTTCCTCCAGAAATTCTGGGTGCTCCATCACTTGAGGTTTTAAAAAGAGATTGGAAAGCCACTTTTTACTACCACACTGTGGGTGTGGCTTATGCATTTTCTTTCAACTTTCAGTGCAAATTGGGTGCTCTGGGGCAGTGTTTCCCAACCTTGGCAACTTGAAGATATTTGGACTTCAACTCCCAGAATTCCCCAGCCAGCGAATGCTGGCTGGGGAATTCTGGGAGTTGAAGTCCAAATATCTTCAAGTTGCCAAGGTTGGGAAACACTGCTCTGGGGTGAAGCTTCATTTTTGCTACCCCACTGCGTCTCCCCCCCCCCCCGTCCAGGAAGCAGCCCACCCCTGCTTATACGGGACGGTATAGGGTCTCCTGCTTGAGCAGGGGGCTGGACTAGAGGACCTCTGAGATTCCTTCCAGCTCTATGATTCTATAAGATGGTCATGCAAATATCAGGGACAATGCTATTGGCACGATCAGCCTCCTTAGTCTAAAGGAGGATCACTTTTTTAAAAAGGCCAATTGCCAAATATCCAAAGCTTGGCCATGTGACCGCAACATCAGTAAGTGTGATAAATGATCATAAGTGATCTTTTTTTCAGTCCCTTTGAACAGTCACTGGACAAAGGGTTTGTAAGTCAAGGGCTAGCTGTGCTACATATAAACAGAGAGCAGACCCCACACTAAGTAGTACTGATGACGTTACCTAGCTGGGTCACAAAACATCTGCAAGAAAACCACAATTTATGCAAAAAAAGAAGGAAGGAGGGGGGAGAGGGAGAGAGAAAAAAGGGAGAGAGAAAAAGATGGGGAGAGAGGGAGAGACGGAGAGAGCGAGAGAAAAAGAAGGAGAAAAAGACAGAGAGAAGGGGAGAGAGAAAGAAAGGGGGAGAGAGAAGGAGAGAAAAAGGGAGGTAGAAAGAGGGAGAAGAGAGAAAGAGAAGGGAGGGGGAGAGAAAGAGGTAGGAGAGATTAAAAAAGAGGAAGGGGGAAATAGAAAAGGGGAGAACCGGAGATGGAGAGAGGGAGACAAAAAGATGGGGAGGGAGAGAGGGAGACGGAGAGAGGGAGAATAAGGGAGAATAAGAGACAGAGAGGGGGAAGACAGAAAAGAGGAGAGAGAGAAAGGGGAGGGAGAAGGAAAGTGAAAAAAGGGAGGGGAAAATAGAATGGGGGAGAGAGGGAGACGGAGAGAGGGAGAGAAAAGGGGAGGTAGAAAGGGAGAGGGGGGAAAGAGAAAGAGAAGGGGGAGAGGGGAGAGAGAGAAGGGGGAGATAAAAAGAGGGAGGGGAAAATAGAGAGAAAGGGGGGAGAGGGAGAGAAAAAGGGAGGGAGAAAGAAGGAGGGAGAGGAAGAGGGAGGGAGAAAGAGAAGGAGGGAGATAAAGAGAGGGAGGGAGAGAGGGGAGAGAGTGGGGAGAAGAAAAGGGAGGGAGAAAAAGAGGGATGGAGAAAGAGGGGGAGAGAGAGAGAGATGTAGGAATCACTCCAATAGGCACTGGATAAGCTCAAGAGAACATTTATTAAAACTTGTGTACTGCAAACCACTCATTACAGGATCCAAGCAGCTGTTAACAGCAACCAAGCACTCTTCACACTGTAGAGAAACGGATTGGAAACCAGGAGGAAATAAATTTGATTTAAACTTTTAACCCAATCTGAGGCGACCATGCCAGCAAAGGGACAGCTCTGTTGGAAGGGTTGAAAGTCCGAAGGGGAGAAGGTTTGGGGTGAACCGATGCTGGATCTGTTACATAACTGGGTAACAAGCTTGATTGGCTACACCGCAATGGTTATCAACTCCTTTCACCAATCGCATGTAGCCCTGCTCGCCCCACTTCTCGGACCAGCTGGGAAAGAGAAGAAAGGGAGAAAGGGTAAGGTTAATAGGTGGACAGTCGATGGTGCGGTGCAAAAGCTATGGATTTTTGTTAGAAATTATGTTTATATAAAGCAGAGTTTATACAGAGAGTACAATCACTATGTGCTTTACTGCTCAACTGTATAACTTACCAGGAAACAGGAACATCTACTTAGAAAAACAGAGCATACAGTTTATACCATAGAGCCAAACTTGCAAATACAGTGGTACCTCTACCTACAAATGCCTCTACTTAGGAACTTTTCTAGATAAGAACTGGGTGTTCAAGAATTTTTTTGCCTCTTCTCAAGAACCATTTTCCACTTACAAACCTGAGTCTCCAAAACTGTAACCGGAAAAGGCAGGGAGAAGCCTCCGTGGGGCCTCTCCAGGAATCTCCTGGGAGGAAACAGGGCTGGAAAAGGCGGGGAGAAGCCACCATGGGGCCTCTCTAGGAATCTCCTGGGAGGAAACAGGGCCAGAAGAGGCGGGGAGAAGCCTCCATGGGGCCTCTCTAGGAATCTCCTGGGAAGAAACAGGGCCGGAAAAGGTGGGGAGAAGCCTCCGTGGGGCCTCTCTAGGAATCTCCTGGGGGGAAACAGGGCCTCTACCCTCCCTGTGGTTTCCCCAATCGCACACATTATTTGCTTTTACATTGATTCCTATGGGAAAAATTACTGGTCACAGAGCGAATTCAGTTCAGGTACTGTACACTGTACTGCCATCTACTGGCTGAATACTACCATAGTTGCATAAGAATACATTCCAACAGTGAATTCCAACACTCTTGAACCAATCAAGAGGTTCTGCTGCATCCCTTTCTACAACTGGCAACTCCAAATCTCAACTAGCAAATGCTCTGTCCTACACATTGGGAAGAAGAATCTGAACTCCAAATACGAACTGAATAATCAAATTATCACAGATAATCCCCACTCAGTTAAAGACCTCGATATACTAATAACAAAAGATTTAAGTGCCAAAGCCCACTGCAACAACATAGCCAAGAAGGCTTCAAGAGTTGTAAACCTAATCCTACGTAGCTTCTGCTCTGGCAATCTCACACTGCTTACAAGAGATTACAAAACCTTTGCCAGACCCATCCTCGAATACAGCTCATCTGTTTGGAACCCATATCGCATCTCAGACATCAACACCCTTGAAAATGTCCAAAGATACTTCACCAGAAGAGCCCTTCACTCCTCCACTCGTAACAGAATTCCCTACGAGACTAGACTTTCAATCCTGGGCCTACAAAGTTTAGAACTAAGACGCCTTAAACACGATCTAAGTATTGCCCACAAGATCATATGCTACAATGTCCTGCCTGTCGGCTACTAATTCAGCTTAAACCACAACAATACAAGAGCATACAACAGATTTAAACTTAATATTAACTGCTCCAAACTTGACTAAAAAATATGACTTCAGTAACCGAGTTGTCAAAGCGTGGAACTCATTACCGGACTCCATAGTGTCATCCCCAAACCCCCAACACTTTACCCTTAGATTATCTACGGTTGACCTATCCAGATTCCTAAGAGGTCAGTAAGGGGCGAGTACAAGTGCACTAGAGTGCCTTCCGTCCCCTGTCCTATTGCTCTCCTATATCTCCTATACCTTTCTTCTATTCCTATATCTCTTCTTCTATTCTTTCATTGATATGTTCTATTACTATACCTTCTTTTCTATTATTTCTCAGATATATTTTACTATGAGTATCTCCTCTATAACCTTCATCATGTATTTTACTATGTGTATATATATATATATATATTCCCACTAAAACGGCTGGGTGACTTTGGGCCAATCACCAGGAGATGGTGAGTTCTAGTCCCACCTTAGACATGAAAGCCAAATGTCAGACTTGGGTCAATCACCAGGAGATGTTGAGTTCTAGTCCCACCTTAGACATGAAAGCCAAATGTCAGTGGAATTCTTAGGCCTAAGCTGAGCCAATCTTCCCAAGGCTCAGGGACCCTGATCTAACAAATAACCCCTCACACTTTCTTAGCTAAACCAGATGATGAAATAACAGATTTAACTTTGACCCAGCACTGATTTTCGATATCCTCCTTCTTCATCCTGTGCTGTGTCCCCTATAATCACCTGTTCTTTAGGATCCAATACTGCGTGTTCTTGTTACCCTCTTGATCAGCACCGTAGCCCACAGCCAGCATGGCGTGGTTGACGTGATGGGTGCACCAGCTGCTTGCAAAGATACCTGAGCAGAGAAGAACAGAAGAGAGGGGGGTTGGAGAGAGAGATGTCTCTCAGAAAGCACTAGCAGACCCATCCCTCTATTGCCATCAGCCCCTGAAGGAACCATGTGTGTCCAGAAAAAGATTCGGGTTTCTTCCCATGGAAGTTTCAGAGATTTCTGGCGAAATTTCGACGAGGTCCCACTCGTCATCTTCAGGCTGGTGCTTCTGTCCTTGTTCTAGGGCGAACACAGCGAGACCTGAGCTGCCTTCCCTCTATAAATACTGGTGGCTGGGTGCGGTGTGCTGGTTCAGCAGCTGCAAGCTGTGTTGAAACTTCCTGGTGAGTCAGTGGGGTAACACCTGGGGTCGTTGATGTAATTGATGTATGCTGATTAGTTGATGTTTGGGCGAGATATCCTGAGTAGTTGAAGCTTGCAGGCTACTTAGCTGTTTTGTAATGTGTGTCTGGGGTGTAACAATTTTGGTTTGGCTGCGAGTTTGTGGTCTGGTCATGTGTTTATGGTGTTTGTCAGTTTGCTTTGTGTGCATGTCAGAGAGGGCTGCAACAGTTGGGGGCACTGCTGTAGTTTGGCTTGTGGGAGATGGTTGTATTTGGTCTGTAGGGCGGGTGTGGGTTTGGGTCTGGTGGAGGTGATTGGTGGTAGTGTCCTGTGTTGTTCTGGGTCTGGTTTCAGTTTGTATGGCTGGGATACGTTTGTTAAATGAGGGCTGGTTTACAGATGTCTGGTAGGCGGGAGGTATCATCACCCTTGTTAATGTTGTGGGGGTGTTTTTCTATCTCAATGGCTTCCATGATTATTCTTTTGTTGTAGTGTTCTGTTTTGGAAATTAATTTGGTTCTGTCAAAATCAATTTCATGTCCTGTAGTTTTGAAGTGTTGAGTAGTGATGGGCGAACCCAATGGTGTTCGGGTTTGGCAAGTTCGGACAAACTTTACGCAAAATTCGGCCCAAACCGAACCCGAACCCGAACGGGGAATCCCACCAAGAGATTCCGGGGGTGGAGCTTAGACATCACGTATACCGGCAGGTTGCTAAGGATACCAAAAAACATGTTTATTTTTACGTGAAAGCACCAACCTTTGCTTGCAACGCCGCTGCGGTGTCCTTTCATGTAAAAATAACAATGTTTATTTTTACGTGAAGACCTCCCTTTGAACGAGCTGGGGAATCCCTCCCACAAAGAGATTCCAGGGGCAGAGCCTTGACGTCACCGGCAGGTTGCTAAGAACGCCAAGATGATCACTTCCTGGATTCCATGGAATCCAGGAAGTGATCACCTTGGCGTCCTTAGCAACCTGCCGGTGACGTCAAAGCTCCGAACACCGAACGCAACCCCGAACTTTGCCCGAAGTTTCAAAAAATTGCCCGAAGTTTCAAAATTCGGTACAGACCCAAATTGTGCAGGTTCGGTTCGCCCATCACTAGTGTTGAGGTCATCTTTGGTCAGCAAGCCAAATTGGCACCAGTGACTTGGTCATTTGAGCAGGGCAGTTGCTCAATGGAAGCGTCCTGTGCTCACGATGTGACTTTCTTTTGCTTTACAGAACTTCAAAGTGCTTCAAGACACGGACGGCGGGCTCGCCAAGTGGCTCTTTCAAGAGCGTTCTACCTTGTCTGAGACAGTCGCTAAATGAGGACGGCCCTTATTTAGCCCACAAATCTCTCTTGCAGCCATCGGACCCTCTCTACAGATTCCCGATTGTCTTACCTGACTTATAGAAATGGAACTGGAAACTCCGGGCGTCCACGCCTAAGGAGATTGGTCCCATCGTGGCTACAGCTTGCTCCAGAGCGGTCTCGTTCTGTGGCTCAATTCGCACCAAGGACGTGCAGTTGCCCACCCGAGTTTCTGGGTTGTAGTGACAGTTCTCATCCTGCAGAGACAAGATGAGAAGATGCAGGGAAAGTTTAGCAAGCCCCTTTTTCAGTCTCCTAGACCTAGAAGACAGAATCGTAAGGTCGAAGGGGACCTCGGAGGTCCTCTAGTCCAACCCCTTGCTCAGACTCTCAAAGTCTTAGGCCATTCTGGACAAATGGCTCTCCAATCTATTCTTTAAAAGCCTCCAGGGATTGATCACCCACAACTTTGGCTCTTGAGTAGTTGCGTCTCAACCACAACAAACTTGAAGGTGTGTGATCTTCACCTCCATGAATTCTCCAGCCTATTCCACAAAGAATAGAATAGAATAGAATAGAATAGAATATAGAAACATAGAAGACTGACGGCAGAAAAAGACCTCATGGTCCATCTAGTCTGCCATTATACAGTTTTCTGTATTTTATCTTACAATGGATATATGTTTATCCCAGGCATGTTTAAATTCAGCTACTGTGGATTTACCAACCATGTCTTCTGGAAGTTTGTCCCAAGCATCTACTACTCTTTCAGTAAAATAATATTTTCTCACGTTGCTTTTGATCTTTCCCCCAACTAACTTCAGATTGTGCCCCCTTGTTCTTGTGTTCACTTTCCTATTGAAAACACTTCCCTCCTGAACCTTATTAAACCCTTTGACATATTTAAATGTTTCGATCATATCCCCCCTTTTCCTTCTGTCCTCCAGACTATACAGATTGAGTTCATGAAGTCTTTCCTGATACGTTTTATGCTTAATACCTTCCACCATTCTTGTAGCCCGTCTTTGGAGTTTGACTTGGTGACACCTGATGAAGTGGACAAGGCCATTGGAGCTGTGAGTTCTGCCACCTGCTTACTGGATCCGTGTCCCTCTTGGTTGGTTTTGGCCAGCAGGGAGGTGACACGGAGCTGGGCCCAGGAGATTACCAACGCTTCCTTGGGGAGGGGAGTTTTTCCATCACTCTATAAAGAAGCGCTTGTGCGCCCCCTCCTCAAGAAGCCCTCCCTGGACCCAGCCGTACTTAACAACTATCGTCCAGTCTCCAACCTTCCCTTTATGGGGAAGGTTGTCGAGAAGGTGGTGGCACTCCAGCTCCAGCGGTCCTTGGAAGAAGCCGATTATCTAGGTCCCCAGCAGTCGGGTTTCAGGCCCGGCTACAGCACGGAAACTGCTTTGGTCGCGTTGATGGATGATCTCTGGCGGGCCCGGGACAGGGGCTTGTCCTCTGTCCTGGTGCTTCTTGACCTCTCAGCGGCTTTCGATACCATCGACCATGGTATCCTTCTGCGCCGACTGGAGGGGTTGGGAGTGGGAGGCACTGTTCTCCAGTGGTTCTCCTCCTACCTCTCCGGTCGGTCGCAGTCGGTGTTAGTGGGGGGTCAGAGGTCGACCTCTAGGTTTCTCCCTTGTGGGGTACCTCAGGGGTCGGTCCTCTCCCCCCTGCTATTTAATATCTACATGAAACCGCTGGGTGAGATCATCCAAGGGCATGGGGTGAGGTATCATCAATATGCGGATGATACCCAGTTGTACATCTCCACCCCATGTCCAGTCAGCGAAGCAGTGGAAGTGATGTGCCGGTGCCTGGAGGCTGTTGGGGCCTGGATGGGTGTCAACAAACTCAAACTCAATCCAGACAAGACGGAGTGGCTGTGGGTGTTGCCTCCCAAGAACAATTCCATCTGTCCGTCCATTACCCTGGGGGGGGAACTACTGACCCCCTCAGAGAGGGTGCGCAACTTGGGCGTCCTCCTCGACCCACAGCTGACATTGGAACATCATCTTTTGGCTGTGGCGAGGAGGGCGTTTGCCCAGGTTCGCCTGGTGCACCAGTTGCGGCCCTATTTGAACAGGGAGTCATTGCTCACAGTCACTCATGCCCTTATCACCTTGAGGTTCGATTACTGCAACGCTCTCTACATGGGGCTACCTTTGAAAAGTGTTCGGAAACTTCAGATCGTGCAGAACGCAGCCGCGAGAGCTATCGTGGGGCTTCCTAGATTCACCCACGTTTCTACAACACTCCGTGGCTTGCATTGGCTGCCGATCAGTTTCCGGTCACAATTCAAAGTGTTGGTCATGACCTTTAAAGCCCTACATGGCATTGGACCAGAATACCTCCGGAACCGCCTACTACCGCACGAATCCCAGCGGCCGATAAGGTCCCACAGAGTTGGCCTTCTCCGGGTCCCGTCGACTAAACAATGTCGTCTGGCGGGCCCCAGGGGAAGAGCCTTCTCTGTGGCGGCCACGGCCCTCTGGAATCAACTCCCCCCGGAGATTAGAACTGCTCCCACCCTCCTCGTCTTCCGTAAACTACTTAAGACCCATCTATACCGCCAGGCATGGGGGATTTGAGACACCTTTCCCCCAAGCTTATTATAATTTATGTTTGGTATGTATGTGCTGTTTGGTTTTTAATTGATAGGGTTTTTTAGTTTTTTCTTAATATTAGATTTGTGCCTGTACAATATTGTTTTATCGCTTGTTGTGAGCCGCCCCGAGTCTTCGGAGAGGGGCGGCATACAAATCTAATAAATTATTATTATTATTATTATTATTATTATTATTATTATGTTTGCGGTTGATGTTTATAGTTGGTGTTCGAATGAATTTTTAATTGCTTAGCCTTTTATAATGTTTTAAACTAATGGAACTAATTGTATTACTGTATACTGCTTTATTGCTGATGTGTTGGGAGCACCCCAGGTCCATGGAGAGGGGCAGCATACAAGTCCAATTAATAATTAATAAATAAAGAAAGAGAAGAAAGAGAAGAGAGAAGAGAAGAGAAAGAGAAAGAAGAGAAGAGAAAGAAGAGAAAAGAGAGAAGAGACGAAAAGAGAGAAAAGAAGAGAAAGAACAGAGAGAAGAGAAAGAAGAGAAGAGAAAGAAGAGAAGAGAAAGAATAGAAGAGACAAGAATAGAGAGAAGAGAAGAGAAAGAAGAGAAAAGAGAGAAGAGACGAAAAGAGAGAAAAGAAGAGAAAGAACAGAGAGAATAGAAAGAACAGAGAGAAGAGAAAGAAGAGAAGAGACAAGAATAGAGAAAAGAGAAAGAAGAGAAGAGAAAAAAGAAGAGAAGAGAATGAAGAGAAGAGAGAGAAGAGATGAAAAGAGAGAAGAGAAAGAACAGAGAACAGAAGAGAACAGAAGAGAAGAGAAATAAGCAAGAGAAGAGAAAGAAGAGAAGAGACAAGAATAGAGAAGAGAAGAGACAAGAAGAGAAGAAGAGAAAGAACAGAAGAGAAAGAATAGAAGAGAGAGAAGAAGAGAAGAGAAAGAAGAGAAGAGACAAGAATAGAGATGAGAAAAGAAGAGAAAGAACAGAAGAGAAGAGAAAGAAGTGAAGAGAACAGAAGAGAAAGAAGAGAACAGAAGAGAAAGAACAGAAGAGACAAGAATAGAGAAGAGATGAGAAAAGAAGAGAAAGAACAGAAGAGATGAGAAGAGAAGGAAGAGAAGAGAATTCTTTATCGGCCAGGTGTGATTGGACACACAAGGAATTTGTCTTTGGTACATTTGCTCTTGGTGTTCATAAAATATATATGTACACTTGTCAAGAATCATGAGGCCCAACGCTTAATGGTTGTCATAGGGTACAAATAAGCAATCAGGAAACTCCTCCTCCTCTGTTTCTGCCTCTTCCCCCTCCTCCTCTCCCTTCTAGCACTGATGATGTTACGTAGCTGGGTCATGAAACGTCTGCAAGAAAAGAACCAAGCTCAGAGAGCACCAAGGACCCCACACTCTTCTTCCTCCTCCTCCTTCTCCTTCTCTCCCACCCCCTTCTAGCACTGATGTTGTTACCTAGTTGAGTGATGAGATGTTGACAAGCAAAGAACCAAGCTGAGAGAGGACCCAGGACCCAGGACCCCAGAGCTGCAAATATTCTCTCCCCTCCCTATTCCAAGGTCTTGCCTGTGTCCGCCTCGTCCCCCTCTCTCACCTTCTCCCGGT
Source organism: Erythrolamprus reginae (assembly GCF_031021105.1). Classification (NCBI taxonomy): domain Eukaryota; kingdom Metazoa; phylum Chordata; class Lepidosauria; order Squamata; family Dipsadidae; genus Erythrolamprus; species Erythrolamprus reginae. Next base: position 11,254,083 of record NC_091950.1, read on the forward strand.
AAGGGTAATCCTGCTCCGAATCGATGCCTCCGTTTTGCCGGACGTACTCAAAGGCGTGGCTGACGTATCCCCCGTGGCAGCCGTGGTTGCCCAGCTTCCAGGAGCAATCCATGAGGTTCTGCTCGCTCAGGGAGACGAGCTTGCCGGTCCTCTTGAAGAGCAGCCCTTCCAGAGCCCCCGTGGCACTGAAGGCCCAGCAGGAGCCACACCGTCCCTGCGAAGGCAGCAAGAGGCTCGGAGGAGCTCCAAGGAGGACCAGGAGCTCACAATTCAAAGTGTTGGTTATGACCTATAAAGCCCTTCATGGCACCGGACCAGATTATCTCCGGGGCCGCTTTCTGCCGCACGAATCCCAGCGACCGCTTAGGTCCCACAGAGTTGGCCTTCTCCGGGTCCCGTCGACTAAACAATGTCGTTTGGCGGGACCCAGGGGAAGAGCCTTCTCTGTGGCGGCCCCGACCCTCTGGAACCAGCTCCCCCCAGATATCAGAGTTGCCCCCACCCTCCTTGCCTTTCGCAAGCTCCTTAAAACCCACCTCTGTCGTCAGGCATGGGGGAATTGAAATTTTCCCTTCCCCCTAGGCTTATAGAATTTATACATGGTATATCTGTATGTATGATTGATTCTTTAAATTGGGGTTTTTTAGATTATTTTTAATATTAGATTTGTTTACATTGTCTTTTTTATTGTTGTTAGCCGCCCCGAGTCTTCGGAGAGGGGCGGCATACAAATCTAATAAATAAATAAAAATAATAAAGCCAGCTGCCTTGGTTCTGTAATTAGGGGACCGGAGGCTAAAACGTATGAAGAACAGTTGTAGGAGCTGGGTATATCTAGTCTAATGAAAAGAAGGACCAGGGGAGACATGATAGCAGTCTTCCAATATCTCAGGAGTTGCCACAAAGAAGAGGGAGTCAAGCTATTCTGCAAAGCACCAGAGGGTAGAACAGGAAGCAATGGGTGGAAACTAAACAAGGAGAGAAGCAACTTGGAACTAAGGAGAATTTTTCCTGCCGGTTAGAACAATTAACCAGTGGAACAGCTTGCCTCCAGAAGTTGTGAATGCTCCAATGCTCCAAAACTCCTTCTGTTTTGAAAGATACGGTCACGGAGGCTGCATTTAAGTAGATATAAGGTGTTGTGATTCAGCCTGAGGCTGCTCAGGGATCAGCTGTGTCCCTGCTAGCTCCATGCCCAGAGGAGGAGGACAGCGAAGAGGAGGGGGCTGAACAGTCGGACGGGGGAGAGGAAAGTCAGGAATGGGATTAAAGAGAACAGCATGAAAGCCTGGGGGGGGGCCCTCTCCCCAGCCAGTAGCTTGGAGTCATTAGGTGATGACGCACAAGCCGTCATTGACATGCGACAGAGACGTTCAGATCAAAGAAAGGAGCAATTAAAGAAGTATTATCAGCACTGAATTAGGAACAGCTGGGCTTGGGTGTGGTCCTCCTTAGCAGGGTTTAAAAGGCAGGCAAGCCCTTGAAGCCATGTGGAGTGTTATCAATTGGAGTTACGGTGTCCTGCTTTGTTCTTGACGTCTCTGTTCCTGGCTTGTGGCCCAGCAGTTTGGAAGACCCGTGGGAGGTGTAGGTCTGCTATCCACAGCCTCGTCTTGGCAGCAAGAATCCTGTATTGCTGCATGGACTTTTGCCTTCGGGGATATATCTGAAGATACAGCGTTTTCCTGTTTGTAAGGACATTTTCTGTTACCTGTGTTTTTCTTGAATTTTATAAACTGCCTTTGCCTTTTACCGGTGTGTCTGGCTTCTCTTTTTGGGTTGGTCTTGGCTTCTGGAGTGACCCAGACAGAACATAAGGTAGACCAGGAATCTCCAACCTTGGCAACTTGTTCTCTTGGTCCATCCCGTATCATTTTAGCAGCAGGAGGAAGAGGAAGTGGAGGACATTTCATAGAGATGCAGAAACAAACATTCCAGCTGGACTACAAAATCCCCAAGACTCACCTGATTTTTTACAGGAGTAACGTAACCCTTCGTACGCCAGTCCACCTCCTTGGGTATCTCCTCCGTGGCTGATGCTTGGAAGTAAATGTTACCAGCCCCTTCGTATTGTTCGGCTGGGTTGGATTGGAAACCGTTCAACATCTGGTTAAACTCCTCATCTGTCTGGAGAATAGAATGAGGAATTTTGTCTCCCGCTTGTGAGGCTTAAACTTTTCAGCAGGAGAGACCGAGACAGCTGTGGGGGAGACCGAGGCAGAGAAGGTGCAAGATGGACTTTGGAGGCACTTGTAAGGTGGTCATTGAAGGGAGGCCGATGTGGAGCCCCTCGAGAGCACCGTTTCTCATTCTTTAAGGTAGGTGGGTTTCAACTCCCAGAATCTCCCAGTCAGCAACTTTAGATGTCAACTCCCAGAATTCCCCAGCCCGCATTTGTTAACTTCAATTCCCAGAATTCTCCACTCAGTTTCTGTGGACCACAACTCCCAGAAACCCTTAGCGCAAGGGTAGGCAAAGTTGGCTCTTCTTTGACATGTGGACTTCAACTCCCAGAATTCCTGAGCTGGCATGATTGGCTCAGGAATTCTGGGAGTTGAAGTCCACAAGTCATAGAAGAGCCAACTTTGCCTACACTTGTCCCAGCCAGGTTTTGTTAATTTCAATTCCCAGAAATCTCCACTCAGCTTCTGTGAACCACAACTCCCAGAATCCCCCAGCCAGTATTTGATAACTTCAATTCTCAGAATTCTCCACTCAGCTTCTGTGGACTACTAGTCCCAGAATTCCCCAGCCAGCTTTTGTTAACTCCAATTCCCAGAATTCTCCACTAAGCTTCTGTGGACTACAACTCCCAGAATCCCCCAGCCAGCATTTGTTAATTACAATTCCCAGAATTCTCCACTCAGCTTTTTGCCAGTAGTTCCAAGATGGTGCATTTAAATACAGTGTTCCCTCGATTTTCGCGGGTTCGAACTTCGCGAATAGCCTATACCACGGTTTAAAAAAAATATTAATTAAAATACACTTCATGGGGTTTTTTTCTATACTGTACCACGGTTTTTCCTGTCCAATGATGTCACACGTCATCACCAAACTAACAATTTTTGCAAATAAATAACAGAAAAATAATTATTGTTAATAAATAATTATGTTTATAAATATCAGGATCACAAAGTGTCTTATTCAATGGTGAGTACCAGTAATAATGGTAAGTAAATGGTTGTTAAGGGAATGGGAAAGGGTAATTTAGGAGTTTAAAGTGTTAAGGGATGGGTTGTGATACTGTTCATAGCCAAAAATTGTGTATTTACTTCCGCATCTCTACTTCGTGGAAATTCGACTTTCGCGGGCGGTCTCGGAACGCATCCCCTGCAAAAATCGAGGGAACACTGTAAATTTGTTCTTTGAGAAAAAGCAAGGTCTCGGAGTTCGATTTGTGATGGGTACCTTACTTAGAGCCTGAGAGACACAACAAACGTGAATTTGGCAAAATCTGGGAGACAATGGAGGGCAGAGCAACCTGGTGTGTTGTGGTCCATGGGGGGGGGTGTTTCGCAAAGATCAGACACAACTGAGCAACTACGCAACCACCACCACCACCCCTTCTAGAGTTTGCCTGGTTACCAGATCCCCCAAGTGGTTCATGGCCAGTTGGAAACTGTGTTGGCCCCGAGCGGCTTCCAGATTGTGCTGTTCAATTCTCCACAGATTCTTCTCCCAGACCGTCCGACGGAAAGCTTCCTCCTCCTGTAACGACACAACGGGCCCGTCACAAATTGAGACACGGAAACGCTTCTCCCGAACCCCAAGAAAAAAACCCCCTGCCATTAGACCTCGGAATAGTAATAACTAAAGATATAAGTGCCAAAGCCCATTGCAACAACATCGCCAAGAAGGCCTCAAGAGTTGTTAATCTAATCCTACGTAGCTTCTGCCCCTGGAAATCTCACACTACTTACCATAGTTTATAAAACTTTCACCAGACCCATCCTAGAATACAGCTCATCTGTTTGGAACCCATATTGCATCTCAGACATTAACACCTTCAAAAATGTCCAAAGATACTTCACCAGAAGAACCCTTCACTCCTCTACCCAAAACGGAATACCCTACAAAACTAGATTTACAATCCTGGGTCTTGAAAGCTTAGAACTACGATGCCTTAAACATGATCTAAATATTGCCCACAAGATCATATTCTGCAACGTCCTGCCTGTCAAAGACTACTTCAGCTTCAACGACAGCAACACAAGAGCACACAAAAAGATTTAAGCTTAATATTAACCGCTCCAAACTTGACTGTAAAAAATACGACTTTAGTAATCGGGTTTATTTACTTTTATTTTTATTTTTTTTTTTATATTTTTATTTTAAGTTTTTCTGTTAGCAAAAACTTCAGAAGAAAAGGATTTAGGGCTAGTGATTTCTGACAGTCTCAAAATGGGTGAACAGTGCAGTCAGGCAGTAGGGAAAGCAAGTAGGATGCTTGGCTGCATAGCTAGAGGTATAACAAGCAGGAAGAGGGAGATTATGATCCCGCTATATAGAGTGCTGGTGAGACCACATTTGGAAGCCTGTGTTCAGTTCTGGAGACCTCACCTACAAAAAGATATTGACAAAATTGAACGGGTCCAAAGACGGGCTACAAGAATGGTGGAAGGTCTTAAGCATAAAACGTATCAGGAAAGACTTCATGAACTCCATCTGTATAGTCTGGAGGACAGAAGGAAAAGGGGGGACATGATCAAAACATTTAAATATGTTAAAGGGTTAAATAAGGTCCAGGAGAGAAGTGTTTTTAATAGGAAAGTGAACTCAAGGACAAGGGGGCACAATCTGAAGTTAGTTGGGGGAAAGATAAAAAGCAACACGAGAAAATATTATTTCACTGAAAGAGTAGTAGATCCTTGGAACAAACTTCCAGCAGACGTAGATAAATCCACAGTAACTGAATTTAAACATGCCTGGGATAAACATATATCCATCCTAAGATAAAATACAGGAAATAGTATAAGGGCAGACTAGATGGACCATGAGGTCTTTTTCTGCCGTCAGACTTCTATGTTTCTATGTTTGTTTATTTATTTACATGTTGGCTGCGGAATTCTGGGAGTTGAATTCCACCCATCTCAAAGTTAAGAATCCTTGATGTAACCTCAAAATACAGCCGAATTAGGTCTTCTGGATACCCTTCCCATCTGGACTACCTCGCAGGGCTGACATAAACTCACCTCCAAGTAGCCCTTGGCGTGAGTTTCTTTCCATCCCTTCCAAGCTCCCTCCAAGGCCAGATTCGTGGGGCTGCAGGACACCTTCAGGAAGACCAGGGTCGCCACGGTGAGCCGAAAAAACGACAACATGTCTCTGTCTTGGTGGAAATGAAGATATCCGGAGGGTCAAGGATGCTCAAAGCTGGGGACTCTGTGTCCCAGTGATTTTATTCACGCCTCAACATGGACGATTTCTCCTAAGGCTGAGTCAACCTTGAGCCAGTGAGACTTGAACTACCAAACTGCTGGCAGCCAGCAGTCTGCAGGAGTAGCCTGCCGTATTGCATTCAAACCACTGCGCCATCACAGCTCTCTTCCTTCAGGGTGGGCTCGGGAAGTGAAGGGCTGCGAAAATTACTACCACACTGTGGGCACGGCTTACTTTGTGGGTGTGGCTTGCCAGCCATGTGACCAAATGGGAGTGGCTTGATGATCATGTGACTGGGGGATACCTTAAAGGTCATGTGACTGGCTTAAAGGTGGCCAATCTGACATCACTCACGTCAAGGGTTAGGGTTAGGGTGCCCGGCCTCTCTTCGCCTCCAACAGATACAATTTCCCTCTTTATTTACTATTACTAAACATCCAAAATATACTATTTAATTCTATGTATATATGCCATATGTGTACGTACATGTTACGCACAGGCACACAAAAATATACATAACCTACTATATAAACTGTATGTGTATGTACACACACACACAGCTCTTCTAAAATTATACACATTTGACCTCATTTACTGCAATAGAAAAAACATATCCAGAACCCAGAAGGGGGGAAAAGTGTGTTTTTCTTTTTTTATGATAACTTTTTATGGGTTTTTTAGTTTGTTATGTTTTAATCTCAGGCAACTATTCGACTTCTTTTACTGTTTTGTATTTATTCTTATATTTGTACCGCTGTTGTAAGCCGCCCTGGGCCTTTCAGGATTGGGCGGCATAGAAATCGAATAAACAAACAAAGAAACAAACAAATAAATAAACAAATACATGGGGCTACCTTTGAAAAGTGTTCAGAAACTTCAGATCGTGCAGAATGCAGCTGTGAGAGCAGTCATGGGCTTCCCCAGGTATGCCCATGTTACACCAACACTCCACAGTCTGCATTGGTTGCCGATCAGTTTCCAGTCACAATTCAAAGTGTTGGTTATGACCTATAAAGCCCTTCATGGCACCGGGCCAGAATATCTCCGAGACCGCCTTCTGCCGCATGAATCCAAGTGACCGATTAGGTCCCACAGAGTGGGCCTTCTCCGGGTCCCGTCAACTAAACAATGTCGGTTGGCGGGCCCCAGGGGAAGAGCCTTCTCTGTGGCGGCCCCGACTCTCTGGAACCAGCTCCCCCCAGAGATTAGAACTGCCCCTACCCTCCTTGCCTTTCGTAAACTCCTCAAAACCCACCTTTGTTGTCAGGCATGGGGGGACTGAGATATTTCCCCCCGGGCCTATATAATTTATGTATGGTATGTTTGTATGTCTGCTTAATAATGGGGTTTTTAAAAGATTTTAAATTATAAACTATTAGATTTGCCATGAACTGTTTTATTGTGTTGTGAGCCACCCCGAGTCTACGGAGAGGGGCGGCATACAAATCTAAATAAATAAATAAATAAGTAAGTAAGTAAGTAAGTAAGTAAGTAAATAAGTAAGTAAGTAAATAAGTAAGTAAATAAGTAAGTAAATAAGTAAATAAATAAGTAAGTAAATAAATAAGTAAATAAGTAAATAAATAAGTAAAAAAATAAAAAAATAAAAATATAAAAAATAAAAATATAAAAATATAAAAATATAAAAATATAAAAATATAAAAATATAAAAATATAAAAATATAAAAATATAAAAATATAAATATAAATATAAATAAATAAATACAAATTCAAAATTTTTCTACCAGTTCTGCGTACCTGACCGTACCCGTAGGAGCCCATCGCTGGGTTTCTCCCAACTGCACTTACCACTTTCCCGTAGAAAAGGCTAGGAGAAGACACCTCTGCTGCCTGCCCAAACCTTCTTGCAACGGCAAAAGGTACAAGATATCTTGAACCTTCTCTTCTCACCACCCCCCAGTTTCCTCTCGCTTGGCCCTGCCTCCTCTTGCTGGGTTTTGCAAAGGGTGAAAGCCGCAACATTTGTGATACGAGCCCAACTTCCATGCAGCCTCCATCGGTAGCCCTCCAGTGCAAGGGAGGATGTGGTTTCCTTGTGGTGAGCTGGAACTCGGAGGTCGATCGCTCGATTGGTCTCGTGAGGTTCCAAAAGAGAAATGGGTGTGAGTGCATGAAAAATAACACAGGTCTACTACAAAAAAATATTTTTTTGTAATCATCGCAATGGACCTTGTACTTTTCTCAATCTTTTGGAGGTTTTTTAAGAAGAGAGTGGACCAAAAAAAGAGAAGAGAGATTTGTCTGAAATGATAGAGGTTTTCCTGCTTGAGCAGGGGGTTGGACTAGATATCCTACAACGTCCCTTCCAACTCTAATAATCTAATCTCCAAGGTCCTTTTCCGCATTGCGTTATCTTAAAAATTGCAGAGGTTGGGAAACATTGGTCTCGAGTCTTGATCAAAGTTGTGTCACAATGACACAACTTCTATGTCACAGGACTCTTAAGTGCTTTCAAAATAACTATGCTGGTTATCAGGGCGTTGACTCCCCAGCTCAAAAGCCATGTCAATAATTCCTGATAACTTTGCTTAGAAGAGCAAAATATTTTAATCAGGCCCCCATCTTCGGTTGTCTGGATTTCTGCAGGCTGGTTTTGGGTTCAAGCCCTGAGTCTTCAGAGAGGGGCGGCATGCAAATCAATCAATCTATCTAGCTATCTACCTACCTACCTACCTATCTATCTCTCTGTTCTGTCGGGCTCTCTGGTAGAATTCTCCCAAAAATTCACAGGTACAAATTTCAGACACACACACGTTTGAAAATTCAAAACAATCTTCTTTATAATGAAAATTCACTTAAATAAAGCCCTCTTTTGGTATAGCAAAGAGCGCTCGTCTCCAAACAAACTGGTAATTTGTACAAGTCCCTTATCAGTTCTGTGATACTTAGCTTGCAGCTGTGAGGCAATTCACAGTCCTTCTTTCACAAAGTGACACACACTTTGCTCTGGTTTAGTTTCAAAGCGGGGAAAAATCAGCACACAAAAAGTCAAAGTCAGTAAAGCAGTCACGAAACACAACGATCAGATAATCCTCCACAATGGCCAAACCCACAGGCTGCTCTTTATATCAGCCTCACTAATTACCACAGCCCCACCCAACCACAGGTGGCCTCATTTTCTTTGATAATAATCTCTCAGTTGTTGTTGCCTATGCATCGCTCTCCGCATGCGTGGCTGTATCATTAACTCTTGTTCTGAATCCAAGGAGGAGCTAGATAATTGATCTCCTGCTGAGCTGTCTGCCACACTCTCCTCCTCCCTGTCACTCATGTCTTCTTGGTCAGACGAGCTTTCATCAGCAGATTCCACCGGGGGCAAAACAGGCCTGCAGTATGTGGATGTCTCCCCCACATCCACAGTCCTTGGGGCAGGAGCAGGGCCAGAGCTAACCACAACACTATCTATCTATCTATCTATCTATCTATCTATCTATCTATCTATCTATCTATCTATCTATCTATCTATCTATCTATTGTTAGAGTTGAAAGGGACCATGAAGGCCATCGAGTCCAACCCCCTGCCCAAGCAGTAACCCTATAGTACACCAGTCAAGTGGCAGTTCAATCTTTTAAAAATGTCCAGAGTGTTGGAGTTCACAACGTCCGCTGGTAGGTTGTTCCATTGGTTGATCTCTCTGACCGTCAGGAAGTTCCTCCTTATCTCCATGTTGAATCTCTCCTTGGTCAGCTTCCAGCCATTGTTCCTCGTCCGGCCCTCTGGTGCCCTGAAGAATAAAATGATCCCCTCCTCTCTGTGATATCCCCTCGTATACCTGTAGACTGCTATCATGTATTATTATTCTTTGTCTATTCTTGAGCAGAGTGCCAGGCCAGTGCAGAAAGTTGGTGATAAAATCAACGGCTTGCCACACTATGTGTAGAAGGCCTGATGTTTATGGGAACTTAGTAGGGGTGATTTTCATGAGGGAACAGATGCAGCCACAAAGCAATTTTGAGAAGTTCAAGGCCATCCTATGTCCACCACCTGGGCGGAAGCAGAAAGAGGACTTACCACGCTGGCACAACCTAAGTGGGCAACATGACAAGTTGTAGATGGGGGGGGGGGCGGGGGCAAGGGATGTGAACTTTTAACTAAGTGGGAAGGTCAGATTTGGGTTCCCCGGTGGAGGTGCCAGGATGGCTCTGGAAATAAATTGGAACCTTTGAGGAATGCCTTGCCTTGGACTCTTGATTTAAATTTAAATGTTTCCTGGAACCTTGGCATGGGGTGCTAGCACAGGGGTCTCCAACTTTGGCAACTTTTATTATTATTATTATTTATTTTTTATTTAGATTTGTATGCCACCCCTCTCCGAAGACTTGTGGACTTCAATTCCCAGAATTCTTCAGCCAGCCATGATCCTGGCATATCATTTACCTCAGAAGCCTTCAAACATGGCAACTTTTAAGATTTGTGGACTTCAATTCCCAGAATTCTTCAGCCAGCCATGATCCTGGCATATCATTTACCTCAGGGGCCATCAAACATAGCAACTTTAAGACTTGCAAACTTCAATTCCCAGAATTCCTCAGCTTTGGCTGAGGAATTCTGGGAGTTGAAGTCCACTAGTCTTAAAAGTTGCCCAGGTTGGAGACCCCTGTGCTAGAAAGATCTTCAAGCGTATTTAGGAAGAGAAAAATGAAAAACAGAACTGGGGAAATATAGATGAGTCAATTTACGACCGTAATCGAGCCTGGGATAACGGTTGAATGTTGTGTGGTCATTATCTGGTCATGGGGACTGTGTCTGATTTATGACTTATTTTGTGGCAGCCATGAAGTGAATCACTGAGGATGCAAAATGGACGCCGCAGTCATTATTTTTTAAAAAATACTTTATTGGTTATTTACATTAAAAAAGAATGGGTATAAACAATGCAACAATACAACATTTACAAAGTGCATAAAATTACATACAGTAATTATTTATGCTTAGGCATCCATAGAAGAGAAAGGAAAAAGGAGAAGAAGAGTGAGAAAACAGGGTAACAACATACATACATATATACATTCAAGACAAAATAAAGCATTGTGCTTTATACATGAGTTATTTTGGTATCAGAACTTAATATTTACACCTGCTAGATTGCAGGCTAATTGTTTCATGCAGCCTATTCATTTATAGCAGTGTTTTTCAACCAGTGTGCCATGAGACATGGTCAGGTGTGCCGCGAAGCTCAGAGAGAGAAAGAAAACAAGAGAGAGAGAGAGAGAAAGAAAGAGAGAGAGAAAGAAAGAAAGAGAAAGAGAGAAAGAGAGAGAGAAAGAAAGAAAGAAAGAGAGAGAGAAAGAAAGAGAGAGAAAGAAAGAAAGCAAGAGAGAGAAAAAGAAAACAAGAGAGAGAAAGAAAGCAAGAGAGAGAGCAAGAGAGAGAAATAAAGCAAGAGAGCAAGAGAGAGAGAGAAAAGAAAGCGAGACAGAGAAAAAGAAATCGAGAGAGAAAGAAAGAAAGAGAAAGAAAGAGAGAGAAAGAAAGAGAGAGAGAGAAAGAGAGGAAGGGAAGGTGGGAGAGAGAAAGACATAAAGGGAGGGAGGGAGAAAGAGAGCAAAAAAGAGAGGAAGGAAGAGAGAAAGAAAGGGATAGAGAGAGAGAGAAAAAAGAAGGGAGAGAAAGAGGGAGGGAGAGAGAAACAGAGCGAAAGGGAGGAAGAGAGAAAAAAATTTTGTCCAAACTTTTTTTAGCCCCCCCCCCCCCCCCCAATGTGCCCCAGGGTTTTGTAAATGTAAAAAATGTGCCATGGCTCAAAAAAGGTTAAAAAATCACTGATTTATAGTATATATATTTTTTCCACTCTTATTTATTATTACATATATATGTTGATTTATCATTAACGTATCCATTTCTATGTAATTGCTTTCATATCCTCTATATTTTTCCATGGTATAATAGTGCCTTATAGTAGTGATATTTCCTCTTAACAATAATTTGGTTTTTCTCTCTTTATTCTTTTCTTTTCTTTTTATTTATCCAGATATACCACCTGTCCCAAGTATTGTGGAATTCCTTAGTATCTTTATCCTGTAGTTCATATGTGAGCTTTGTCATTTCTACTACTTCATATATTTTTGTTATTAAGTTAAGCAATGTCGGGATGGTTTCCTGTTTCCAGGTTTGGGCATATATGATTCTTGCCGCGGTCGTTATGTAAAATGGACGCCGCAGTCATTAAACAAACGCAGCGGTCGTTAAATGCTCCCAGTCTGCAAACGGGGAAAGGAAATGCCGATTCCTGACAGAAAATGTTGTAGATGGTGGTCATGTGAATTTGGAACATCATTTATCAGCTGTGGCGAGGGGGGTGTTTACCCAGGTTCACCTGGTGCACCAATTGTGGCCCTATCTGGACATGGAGTCTCTACTCACAATCACTCATCCCCTTATCACCTTGAGGTTCGACTACTGCAATGCTCTCTACATGGGGCTGCCCTTGAAGAGTGTTCGGAAACTACAAATTGTGCGGAATGCAGCCGCGCGAGCAGTCATGGGATTACCCAGGTATGTCTACATCTCTCTAACACTCTGTGGTCTGCACTGGATGCCAATTGGTTTCCAGTCTCAATTCAAAGTGTTGGTTATGACCTATAAAGCCCTACATGGCATGGGACCATATTACTTGCAGGATCGCCTCCTGCCGCATGAATCCCAGTGACCAGTTAGGTTCCACAGTTGGCCTTCTCCAGGTCCCGTCAAGTATGTCACTTGGTGGAACCTAGAGAAAGAGCCTTCTCTGTGGGGGCCCCCAGCCCTCTGGAATCAGCTACGCCTGGAGATTCGTACTGCCCTCACCCTCCTCGCCTTCCATAAGCGTCTAAAGACTCAAACTCAACCCGGATAAGACGGAGTGGCTGTGGGTTCTGCCTCCCAAGGACAATTCCACCTGTCCATCCATAACCCTGGGGGGGGGGATTATTGACCCTCTCAGAGAGGGTCCGCAACTTGGGCATCCTCCTCGATCCACAGCTCACATTAGAGAAACATCTTTCAGCTGTGGCGAGGGGGGGCGTTTACCCAGGTTCGCCTGGTGCACCAGTTGCGGCCCTATCTGGACCGGGACTCACTGCTCACAGTCACTCATGCCCTCATCACCTCGAGGTTCGACTACTGTAATGCTCTCTACATGGGGCTACCTTTGAAGAGTGTTCGGAAACTTCAGATCGAGCAGTATGCAGCTGCGAGAGCAATCATGGGCTTTCCCAAATATGCCCATGTTACACCAACACTCCGCAATCTGCATTGGTTGTCAATCAGTTTCCGGTCACAATTCAAAGTGTTGGTTATGACCTATAAAGCCTTCATGGCATCAGACCAGAATATCTCTGGGACCGCCTTTTGCCGCACGAATCCCAGTGACCGGTTAGGTCCCACAGAGTTGGCCTTCTCCGGGTCCCATCAACAAAATGTCGTTTGGCGGGACCAAGGAGAAGAGCCTTCTCTGTGGCGGCCCCTACCCTCTGGAACCAGCTCCCCGCAGATATCAGAGTTGCCCCCACCCTCCTTGCCTTTCGCAAGCTCCTTAAAACCCACCTCTGTCGTCAGGCATGGGGGAATTGAAATTTCCCTTCCCCCTAGGCTTATAGAATTTATACATGGTGTGCTTGTATGTATGAGTGGTTATTTAAATTGGGGTTTTTTAGATTATTTTTAATATTAGATTTGTTTACATTCTCTTTATTATTGCTGTGAGCCGCCCCGAGTCTTCGGAGAGGGGCAGCATACAAATCTAATAAATAAATAAATAAACCTATGCCCCCAAGCTTTGTTGACTGAATGGATATGCGTGTATTTTAATTGGTTCCTTAGTTTTTAGGCGTAACTTCTAATTTAAAGTGATTGGATTTTGATGTCTATTGCCTTTTTATATGTTGTAAGCCGCCCTGAGTCCTCGGAGAGGGGTGGCACATAAATCCAAATAATAAACTTTAAAAATGTGAACACAGGATAGTGCAAACGGCAGTAAAGGTGGTGTCAGGTGCCAAGCACTGAAAATTCAATCACGTGGCCATAGGAAGGAGGGGGGGAGGGGCATTGGATCTTCAAAGGCAGGTTGTTAAGTAGCCCTGGGGAGGTCTGTTGTAACTTGACTAAACGACCATTGTTAAGTGGGAACACTACTGGTAGGATGATTAAAACGGCCAAGGAAAGCATCTGGCTTCGAAGTACAGGCAGTCCTCAACTTGTGACCAGGGGTGGGCAGCAGGCAGGACGGGGTGGAACACAGTTCCACCAGTAGAAATGAAGATGTGTGCACAGCTCCAGCTGATTGGCGGCTGTCACTTCCTGGATTACTGGTCTCGGTTTAGCTCTCCTTTTTTTCCCTGCTGCTGCATCTGCGCTCCTTGCTTTTTTCCTCTTTCCTCCTTCCTGGCCTCGGACGAGCTTCCCTCTCTCTCGTCCAGCTCCCCTCCAGCCTCCCACGGCCACCCCCTGCCTGCAGTGCAAGTAGAAGGCGTAAGTGGAAGCAACACTGGCAGCATTTATGCTCCTGGCAGCACCCGTTCGCCTCGCTACCCAACCTAAGGCGGGGAAGGGCCCGACCCAGGAAGGCGAGCGTGGGAAATGCGAAGCAAATTGTCCCCCCAGTGAGTGACACCGGTAAGGTTGTAAGTTGAGGACTTGCCAGTTCAACTTGAACGATGATTGTTCAAGTAACTCCCATTTGGTCATATGACCATTAAGCCACACCCACAAAACACCCAGAATGTGGCAGTAAAAGTTTTGTCTGCCCATGCTTGTGACCATCCATTTAGTAACCGTTCAAGGTCACGGTGGCACTTATGACAATTTTTCACCCCCGTGACCGTTGCACCATCCCACCCCCAATGGCCACGTGATCAAAATTCAGAGGCTTGGCACCTGGTTTGGGTGTTTATGGCAGTTGCGGCCGATTCCTCCCCCCCCCTTGCGACCCTCCGCCTGAACGACTGTGTTGACTAGTTTAACAGCTGCAGTGATTCACTTTAACATATGCGGCAAGGAAAGTTGTTAAGACCGGGCAAGCCTCCCTTGACAAGCGTCTCCCTTAGCGACATAAATTCTGGGCTCAACGATGGACGTAAATCGAGGACTGCCCCTGGTGGTTCTTCTTTCATTCTTGCAAAGACCAGGAAAAAAATAAAGACTGGAAAGACTAGGGCAGTGACGGCAAACCTGTTTCGGTTTTTGTGCCAGAAGAGTGTGCACATGCCCTCTCCCTTTCACTCCTCCTCACTCATGCGCACATCCTGCGCTGCCCGTGAGCATGCGTACAATCTCCCTCCATCCCCACGCACGCACACAGGTCTCACCCAAGCTGCAGAATGTAAAGAACAGCCCAAAGGACAAACCAGAAGTTTAGAAAAAGCACTTCCGGTTTGCCCGTTGTGCTGTTCTTTGCACTCCGGGGCTTCAGAGAAGGTTCCCTGAAGTCTCCAGAGTGCAAAAAACCCAGCATTATGGGGAACCCGGAAGTGTTTTTTCTAAACTTCCGGTTTGTCCTTTGGGCTGTTTTTTGCACTCCGGGACTTCAGGAAGCTTCCCTGAAGGGTCCAGAGCAGCAGTCCCCAAACTACGGCCCGCTGAGGTCTTTTAACCGGCCCGCGGCAGCACACGAGATTTTACCGATCGATATAATGAGAGAGAAAGAGGGAGAAATAGAGAGGGAGAGATAAATGAAGAGGAGAGATAGAAAGGGAAAGGGAGAAATAGAGAGAGGGGGAGAGAGTGTGAGAGATCCAAAGAGGGAGAGTTAAGAGAGTGAGTGAGAGAGAGAAGAGAGAAAGAAAAAGAGAGAGGGACAGAGAGAGAAAAAGAAAGAGAAAGAGGGAGAGATAGAGAGGGAGGGAGAAAGGAAGAGATGGAAAGAGAGAAAGAGAAAATGATGGAGGGAAAGAACGAGGGAGAGGAAAATGAAACAAATGAGAGAAAAGGAAGAGGGAAGAGAGAAGTGGAGAGGAAGGAGGGAGGGAAGGAAGGAGAAATGGAGTTTGTTGATTTAAGTTTAAATTTACTTGTTAATAAAGAAGTATAAATTACTTTATTATTTAATTATTAATTACTTATTCTTCTTTATTTTAAATATTGTATTTGCTCCCATTTTGTTTTTTACTTTAAATAAGGTATGTGCAGTGTGCATAGGGATTTGTTCATAGGGTTTTTTTATAGTCCGGCCCTCCAACAGTCTGAGGGACAGTGAACTGGCCCCCTGTGTAAAAAGTTTGGGGACCCCTGGTCCAGAGTGTGAAACGGCCTTTCCCAAGGCTGAAAATTCGCTGGCTAATGCACGCATGTGCGCTGGGGTTGATATAGGGCAACATCTCGCGTGCCTGCCAACATGGCTCTGCGTGCCACCTGTGACATAGGTTCACCATCACTGGACTGGGGGAAGAAAATCTGTTCCCAAACTGTTCGGCCCATAATAATAATAATTTATTAGATTTGTATGCCACCTGCCTCCAAAGACTCGGGGAGGGGCATACCTTCCATTAACTCAATTCATTCCCCCGACAGGCGATTCTGCGAAATTTAAAAGTCAAAAATGGTAGAAACAGGTTTAAAAAAACCAAAATGAAACCCACGCCAGGCAGAAAGCAACAGTGTGCCTCGTTCCAATAGTTTAATGAGTCACTACATCTTACCACTCATAATTATAAAAGAATAAGAATCCATAAAAATATTTTCTTTTCATAATACGCACTTAAAGATACTGGGGGGGGGGAGTTGGGAAGGGGGGTTGTGTGTGTGTATGTGTGTGGTTCAGATTTGTAATTTTTTTTTCTTCTTTTCGTGGGCAGGTCGACGTTTTCCTTCTTAGTTTTTCCATTTTACCCCACCCAGGGGAAAATCGGAGCAGACGGCCGGGCCGAGTGGGCGGTTGAGAAAAGGGAGGCAGGAACGAGCCCGCTGAGACTTTCTCCAGAGGGGCGATGGCAGACGAAGCGCCCCCCCCAAACCACACACGGGCTCTCTTCCCCGAATTGCCGTTGATGCCGAGTGGGCGCCGTGAGTCGACGGAGGGCAAGAGTGCTACCGCAAAGAACAAACAAGCGACAACCGTTGGAATGGGGTGGGGTGGGGCGGAGAGGAGGAGGGGGGGAAATTAACAGTCGCTGACCGGCAGAGAACTGAAGCCATGCCTAACTTACCGGGGCCCCTCCCTCAATGTGGAGATGGGACAGGAGGGGAGATAACGACACAACCAGAAAGAGAAAAAAAAAGGGGTGGGTGGGAAAAAAAAGAGATTTCCATAAATAATCTCACAAGGCTAAAAGAAAAGCTATTTTTTGTTAAAAAGAAAAAAGGAATAAAAATCCCAAACCAAACTCAGCCACTGGTTCCCGGATAGGCAAACAAGGGTGGCTCGCACCTTTCAAACATGCTTGAGGTGGGTCAGGGATGTGTGGAAAAGTGGGTCGGGGGGGGAGATCCGAGACAGCAGCACCACATGCTTATAAATAGAGCCCCCTTAAAAATCCTCCCCGCCCCCCGAGTTCCTATTCCAGTCAATCCCCCTCTTTCTTTCCCTCTCTCTGTTTCCCTCTTCCTTCCTTGCCCGCTGAGCCCACTTATAAAAGTCGGGGAAAGGGTCTCGTCCCGCATCCGAGGCGGGACGGGGAGGCAGGGAGGGTGTGGGGGAGCCAAGCCAGCAACAAGGTGGAAGGGTTGGCCGGACGGACAGACGGACGGGGAGACACAAACAGAACTCTAGCAGGTAAAGAGAGACAGACAGACAGACAGTCGAAAGGGGCGAGATGGGATGGAAAGGGTGGGTGGGGGTGTAGAAACTGCCCGTCTTTTATTTCCAGCACAAAGAAAGTAGCAGCAAATACTTGGCTGGGAGGGGGGGCGGGGGGGGGGGGAGGTAGGTGGGACAGAATGAAGAGGGGGGGGGAAAAGCCCTAAGAGAGGCTGGAAAAACAAAGGCTAGAGCCGCGCGCCGTCTGGAAAGCGGGAGGGCCTCCCAGCGCAAGGAGAGGTGTGGCGCCCCGCTGCCGCCCGAGACGGCTTTGTGCTCTGCGTTCAAAGGCTGCCCCGTGGCTGGGGAGGGGGGGAAAGCAGCGGGAGGGAGCAGAGCGGCTCGGGAACCACGTTGGCGTCCGCGGAGGAGGATGAGGGGGGCAGCAGGAGGGAGAGGAGCCCCCGTTCCGCCCTCTCAGAGGTATTCTTGAAGAAAGTGCAGCAGCGTGATTTCGTAGTGCTCCCCAGACTCAGGGCAACGAATACTGTGTCGTTCGTTCGGATAGATCTGTCGGGACGAAGGGAGGGAAAGAGAGAAGGGTGTTAGAAGGAGTCGCGCCTTTCGGAACAGCCGCCAGGGAGGAGGGCAGGGGGTCCCCTTGGAGCCAGCTGCAAGGATGGCGGGGACTACTAATTGTTGTCCTTCTCCGGGTCCCGTCGACTAAGCCAGTGTTTCCCAACCAGTGTGCCGAAGGAAGCTCAACTTCTGGTCTCGCAACTTTTTGCTGAGAGTGCAAAGAGCAAAAAGTTGTGAGACCGGAAGCTGAGCTTCCTTCTTTGCGCCTTCCAAGTTTTCCGGCAGCTACAGCACCCCGCCCAGCTGGAGCTTCCCTGGCGGGGGCATCAGATCAACTTTGAGGCCCGGCGGGGAGGGCGGCAGCAGCGGGAGGGCGGTGGCAGCAGCGGCAGAGTGGTTGGCTGCGAGCAAGAACTCCAGGACAGGCACCGACGGCGGCGGCTGGACATGTTGCTGTATGCCGCACATGCTGGCATTGCGTGGCTGGCATTTGCCTGCTGGCTGGGCTGGGACGGAGGCTCCAGCCCCACGCCCATGCCCAGCGCAACACCAGCATGTACGGCGTCTAGCAACACGTCCAGCCGCCGTCGGTGCCTCCATTCCGGAGCTCCGCCTCACAGCTGACCACCCTGCCGCCACCCCACGGCTACTGCCCAATGCTGCTGCTGCAGCGTGGTGTATGAGAAAGAGAGAGAGAAAGAAAGAAAGAGAGATAGCAAGAGAAAGAGATAGCAAGAGAAAGAGAGAGTGGGGAGAGAAAGAGAGAGAAAGCAAAAAAGGGAGAGAGAGAAAGAGAGAGAAGGGAGAGAGAGAGAAAGAGAGAGATAGCTAGAAAGAGAGAGAGAGAAAGAGAGAGGGAGAGAGATAGAGAGGGAGGAGAGAGAAAGAGAGAAAGACAGCAAGAGAGAGAGAAAGCAAGAGAGAAAGAGAAAGGGGGGAAGGAGGGTGAGGGACAGACAGAGGGAGGGAAGGAGAGAGAAAGAGAGCAAAAAAGAAATGAAGGAAGGGAGAAACAAAGAGGGATGGAGAGAGAGAGAGAGAGAAAGGAAGAGGAAGGAAGGGAGAGAAAGAGGGAGAGAGAAATAGAGCGAAAGGGAGGGAGATATTTTTTTTGTCCAAACTTTTTTTAGCCCCCCCCCCTCTCTCCCGCTCAGTGTTCCCGCAGGATTTTGTAAATGTGAATAATGTGCCGCGGCTCAAAAAAGGTTGGGAAAACACTGGACTAAGCAATGCCGTCTGGCGGGACCCAGGGGAAGAGTCTTCTCTGTGGTGGCCCTGGCCCTCTGGAATCAACTCCCTCCTGGAGATTATAACTGCCCCCACCCTCCTTGCCTTTCGCAAGCTCTTAAAAAACCACCTATTGTCAGGCTTAGGGAAGTTGATATTCTCCCTAGTTACAATGATTTCTGCCGCACGAATCCCAGCCAACGGTTAGGTCCCACAGAGTTGGCCTTCTCCAGGTCCCGTCGATTAAACAATGCCGTTTGGCGGGACCCAGGAGAAGAGCCTTATCTGTGGTGGCCCCGACCCTCTGGAACCAGCTCCCCCCAGATATCAGAGTTGCCCCCACCCTCTTTGCCTTTCGCAAGCTCCTTAAAACCCACCTCTGTCGTCAGGCATGGGGGAATTGAAATTTTCCCTTCCCCCTAGGCTTATAGAATTTATACATGGTATGCTTGTATGTATGATTGGTTCTTTAAATTGGGGTTTCTTAGATTATTTTTAATATTAGATTTGTTTACATTGTCTTTTTTATTGTTGTTAGCTGCCCCGAGTCTTCGGAGAGGGGCGGCATACAAATCTAATAAATACAAATACAAATGGTTTGCTTGGGGTTGTGTGATTTATTTTTATGATAAGGGTTTTAATCTGTTTTTTTCTTAATATTGGATTTGTACATTGTGTATTGTGTTGTGAGCCGCCCCGAGTCTTTGGAGAGGGGCGGCATACAAATCTAATAAATTATTAAGTATTAGTATTATTACTAAGGCCACAGGGAGAGCGCCCCCCCCCCCTGTTCTGTCCCCGTCACCTCTCAAGCCCTTTTAATCAATTTATTTAGCATGGGTCATCACTCATCTCTTCTCCAGCTGCTGGGATCCTAAAATCTCCTAGCCTTGGATAGCACTGAGCAATAGCACTTAAGACTTACATATACAGGGGGGGGGGGGGAGAGTATTTAGTCATCGTACTTGAAGATTCTTAGTTTAATTCTATTTTTGCAATAACCTTTTTTTTCTTAATTCTTTTGAGCTGTGCTGTATTCAGTCAAGTTAATGCTGAAAGTGGAGAAGCGTATTTATTTTTTTTAAAAGCTATTGGGGAGGGGAAATAATGAATGTATCCACCTGCCCATGGGTATCTCTCTTCATAGAAAGAGAAGATTGACGGCAGAAAAAGACCTCATAGTGCATCTAGTCTGCCCTTATACTATTTCCCGTATTTTATCTTATGATGGATGCTGTGAGCCGCCCCGAGTCTACGGAGAGGGGCCCGCATACAAATCTAATTAATAGATAGATAGATAGATAGATAGATAGATAGATAGATAGATAGATAGATAGATAGATAGATAGATTAATTGATAGATAGACAGACAGACAGACAGACAGACAGACAGACAGATATAGATAAATAGATTAGGATAGATAGATAGATAGGTAGGTAGGTAGGTAGGTAGATTAGATAGATAAGATACATGTTTATCCCAGGCATATTTAAATTCAGTTCCTGTGGATTTACCAACCACGTCTGCTGGAAGTTTGTTCCAAGCATCTGCTACTCTTTCGATAAAATAATATTTTCTCACGTTGCTTCTGACCTTTCCCCCAAATAACTTCTTTAAAGGGTTAAATAAGGTTCAGTAGGGAAGTGTTTTTAATAGAACAAGAACAAGGGGGCACAATCTGAAGTTAGTCGGGGGGGGGGGGAACAGAGGCAACGCAAGAAAATATTATTTTATCGAAAGAGTAGTAGATGCTTGGAAGAAACTTCCAGCAGACGTTGATAAATCCACAGGAACTGAATTTAAACATGCCTGGGATAAACATATATCCATCCTAAGATAAAATACAAGAAACAGTATATGGGCAGACTAGATGGACCATGAGGTCTTTTTCTGCCGTCAATCTTCTATGTTCCTATATTGTTAGCTAGTTGGGTCGTAAAATGTCTGAAAGAAAACCACTAAGCTCAGAGTAGCACCAAGGACCCCGTCAACAAAAATAAATACCTGTACTTTAGCTGGCAGGGGGTCTGCACCTTACCCGCCTCAATGGTTCTCTGTTCCCAGCGGGTGGGACAGTGCCCTCTTCATTTCCAGCCCTCTCACCTACCTGTAGCTGATACGGTTTCCCAGCCCGGATTAGTTGGGAGATCAAGAAACTGGTGTGGAAAAAGTGCACGTTTTCATCCAGAAACCCGTGGAGGATCAGCAAGCGGTTGGGCCTGGGAAGTAGAGAGGGGGACAAAATGTTCCGGGATTAAAGTGTCAACCGTCCCCTTCTTGGTCAATTAGGAAAGAAAGACTCCTGGCCCGTGAGTGGGCAAAAATATATATATACTTTCCATTCTGTGTCAGGCATATTCAAAATGAAAATGCTCTCAACTTCTTAAATAAACTTTATTTACAGCATGTTTTCAAAGTAAAACACATCATTTCATCCTGTTAAATCTCTGTAGTATGGCATTCCAAGCAACAATTACTCCAGGAGCCGCGCCAAAGGTTAAATCATTGCAGTCCCCGCTAGATAAGTCCTCAATACATCAAATGAGCACTGGCAGCTTACCAAAAGTCCAGGCATATCAGCATTTCAGGCGAAGAGCCTTTTAGAGCAGATGGCCAAGATTTCCTGAGCAGATTCACCGGAGAAACCAGGAATCAACCACCACGAGGAATAGTTGCAACTCCACAAACAATACCCCAGACTTCCCCAAACTCACCAGGGCATTATGAAGTAGCATAATTTCTGTATGAATGTGAATGAATGTTTTAAATTGGAAATCTAAGAATTGTTTTAGTATATTAATTGGACAAACTATTGTTATGTATTTTGGTATATGTTGTGAGTCCACAGAGAGGGGAGGCATACAAGTCCAATTAAATAATTAAATAAATAAATAAATAATTAAATAACACTTCACCTGATCTTGATTCTCTCCCTCTGTTAATGCAGCCTAGAACTGTGATGGCTTTTTTGGCAGCTGCTGCACACAGTTGGCTCATATTTAAATGGTCGTCCACTAGGACTCCAAGATCCCTCTCACAGTTACTACTGTTGAGCAAGGTACCACATACACTGTACCTGTTCCTGCAACCGTCATGGTTTGCATAACCTCACTTTGATCGTCCATCTGACAATATGGAGATATTGTGAATTTTGTTGAGGGGGGCCTCATCCTTGTTATCCTTCCTGTACGCGCCCCCCCCCACCCCATCTGATAACTGAGGCAGGCAGGCATTTAAGGGGTGACTCAATCGAAGTGTATAAAATCATGCACGGGATAGGAAAATTATTTTCTCTATCACACAATACTAGGATGAGGGGGCCCTCCCTAAAGCTCACAAGTAAGAAAGTGAGGACAAATAAAGGGAAATATTTCTTCACCCAGAGGGTCCTTGGTTGATGGGATTCCCTTCCAGAAGAGGCCATGACAGCTGTCAGCCTGGATAGCGTCAAGGCAGGATGAGACAGATTCATGGATGCCAAGTGTATTGAAACGGATGTCCAAGTGCTGCCTCTATGTTGGTTGAGGCAGGCAGGATTCCCTTGAGTACCATTTGTTGGGGGACGAGGGAAAGGGAGGGTTTTGCCTTCTCTTTCTGCTCAAGATCCCCATGGACAATTGGTGGGTGACTGTGTGACACAGAATGCTGGACTCGATGGGCTTTGGCCCGATTCAGCATGGCTCTTCTTAGATTCTTATGACATCCTCCCATAATACTCACTCGTTAGGGAGCTTCTCAACATGCAGGGCCACTGAGCCCGCTTCGTAGCCTTGCTGGTTGTTCTCGGGGACGTCCATGTACCGCTCCGTGTATCCGGTATCGTAAGCCATCCAGACGGTGACGGGGGCTCCTGCTATGGCGACCTACGGGAGGAGGACGGAAGATTATCAATCCGGAGCGCGGAGTCTTCCTGCCTCCAACGCAAACACAAACATGCATACGAGCGGTGAGTTCCACTTAGATTCGCTACCAGTGCGCATTTGCGCACATCCCCATGTGAAATTTCACTTCTGCGCATGCTCTGTAGCTGGATTCAGCCCGGAACACAGCTGAGGAGCTCATCAGCTGTGCTTCGGGTGAAGAAATAAAAGCCAGCCAGTTCAGGAGGGCTCTTTTTCAAGCCACGGAGGGAAAGAAGCCATTAAAAAAAAAAAGAGAAAAAAAATTGTGAAAAATTCACGAAAAATGATGGCAGAGCCCATGGACCAGCACCAACAGAATCAGATCCGTGGGGCCATTTTTACATAACCAGCAGGCCGCTAACAGCAAACAGGTGATCTGGTCCAAACTGGGAGAAAACAGTCTCAATCTATATAGTTTGGAGGATAGAAGGGAAAGGGGGGACATGATTGAAACATTTAAATATGTTAAAGGGTTAAATAAGGTTCAGGAGGGAAGTGTTTTTAATAGGAAAGTGAACCCAAGAACAAGGGGGCACAATCTGAGGTTAGTTGGGGGAAAGATCAGAAGCAACGTGAGAAAATACTATTTTATTGAAAGACTGACTCATATAAATACCGCAGCTAGACTATCGCTAGCGCAAATGTGGAAAAATGAAAAGATCCCATCAGAAAGCCTAATTATAGACAAAATATACAAATGTGTAGAGATGGATGAAATCACAAACACAATTAAGGGAACTAAAATCAAAGAATCAAAACGATCATGGTACAAATGGCATAAATGGATTCAAAAGAAAAACTAAAAATATTACAATACAAAGTAACAGTATATATAGAAAAAGTAGTAAATACCTTATGAATGTCAATAGAAATGAAGAATAAACATTTTCCCTCTTTCCTGTTATTTTAAGTATGTATTATACCAATGATATATATAATTGATTAAATATGTATTACACCAATGATATATATAATTGAATGTATACTATTAAATAAGTGATATAGAGAAATGGAAGATATATACAAAAGGTAATAGAGATGGAATAATATCTGTAAAACTTAAACAAAACATGTAAGAAATATTTTTCAAAACAATAAAGATTTTAAAAAAATAAAATAAAATGAAAGAGTAGCACCGCAGGCCATCTGAGTCTGAGAGTGAAGAAGGGTTAGTGGCTGAGGGTCAACCAGAGAATGTAGGACTCCCAGGTATGGAACTGAGTGAGTCAAAGGACGAGGGGGACGAGGGTGTACCTAGGTACACCCATAGCAGCACAGGTGGCTGCGTTTTCAACCCATCGTAGTCTCTGAATACTTTTCAAGGGTAGTCCCATGTCAGGGTGTCCAGGGGGTATTTTGAAATTCCCTGATATTTCCCTGTCATTTCCCTGTAACTTGCGATCTAGTTAAGGCGCAGTCGTAATGATGTCATACCAAACGGCTAAGCCGTGGAGAAATATCGGTAGCTGAGGAAGCAAGTTGTTGCCACAATTATGCTCATTTTTGCTTGACTCTGCCAGGCAGCACGATCCATCGCTTTTTGTACATGATTTTTCCCTGACTTTTAAACATTTTAATACAGTTTGGGTTTTTACCCTGATTTATTTTGTTTTTTTCACAAATTCCCTGATAATTCTCTGATAGTTCCCGAACCGCCAATCCCCCTGATAATTCCCTGATTTCCCGGTTTTCCACGTTTTCTGGACACCCTGCCCCACGAACAGCACATCGCAATAGTCAAGACGTGAGGTGATAAGGGCATGAGTGACTGTGAGCAGAGATTCCTGAGTTGGCCTTGGTGATCTATCCCATCCCAAAAACCCTTTCTTTCTTTCTTTCTTTCTTTCTTTCTTTCTTTCTTTCTTTATTTATTTGATTTGTATGCTGCCCCTCTCCGCAGACTCGGGGCGGCTAACAACAGCAATAAAACAGTATATAACAAAATCCAATACTAAAAACAGTTAAAAACCCATTATATAAAAAACAATCATACATACAGACATACCATGCATAAAATTGTAAAGGCCTAGAGGGAAGTGTATTTCAGTTCCCCATGCCTGGCGGCAGAGGTGGGTTTTAAGCAGCTTTCGAAAGGCAAGGAGGGTGGGGGCAATTCTAATCTCTGGGGGGAGTTGCTTCCAGAGGGCCGAGGCCGCCATAGAGAAGGCTCTTCCTCTGGGTCCCGCCAAGCGACATTGTTTGGTTGACGGGACCCGGAGAAGACCCACTCTGTGGGACCTAACTGGTCGCTGGGATTCATGCAGCAGAAGGCGGTCCCTGAGGTAATCTGGTCCGGTGCCATGAAGTGCTTTATAGGTCATAACCAACACTTTGAATTGTGACCGGAAACTGATCGGCAACCAATGCAGACTGCGGAGTGTTGGTGTAACATGGGCATATTTAGGGAAGCCCATGATTGCTCTTGCAGCTGCATTCTGCACGATCTGAAATTTCCGAACACTTTTCAAAGGTAGCCCCTTGTTGAGAGCGTTACAGTAGTCGAGCCTCGAGGTGATGAGGGCATGAGTGACTGTGAGCAATGACTCCCGGTCCAAATAGGGTCGCAACTGGTGCACCAGGCAAACCTGGGCGAACCTTTTCGGCGGATCCCAGTCGGGCAGCGAGGCTCACCTTGAAAACATGGGGCTTGTAAATGAGCCCCACCAGGGAAAGGAAACCTCCGTACGACCAGCCATGGATGGCCACGCGGCTGAGGTCGACGAACCCGTATTTCTCCGCGACGTAATGTAAACCTTCCACCTGATCCTCGATCTCCACCTGGCCCTGAAGAGGAAAAGAAAAGAATTAAAACAGAGTTGGGAAGGGAGCTTAGGAGGTCATCTAGCCCAGCCTCACACTCAAGAAAGGAAAGCCTAAACAGACAGTCCTCAACTTACAAGAAAAAGACAAGAATACTTGTATGGGAAAAGGAAGTAATCTGTAGTTTGTAACTCTAGGGGAGTGGTTCCTAACCTAGTTTAGTGACTATCCAAAGTTACAACGGCACTTTGAATAGCGACTTATAACCAGGGTTTTTTTCACACTTGTGACGGTTGTAAATGTAATAATTTACTTTGTAAATTAATTACAAAGTAAAAAGAAAAAAATTGTATATGTTTGATAATAAGCTTGATTTTGTGTTGGAAACTATGTATTGTTTTTTATTTTATGTTGGAGAAAATAAAAATGTTATGGGGGAAAATGTAATAATTTAGAAAAATTGTTACTGTGCTGAATTAGATAAAATGACAATAGAAATGAATCCATTGTTTTAATATGGATAAGTCTGTCAGGAGTCGGGCGGCTTATAAATCTAATAAAGTAAATAAATGAAAAGGTGGATTCAGATTACTATGAAATTTGGAGTTTACGACTAGCTTGACAGGAGAAAATAAAATGAATTTGTAAATGTTTAACTTAGTAAAAATACATGATTTTATTAACCTTATGTTACTATAACTGTGCCTATTAGGTAAAACTTGTAATGCAGAGATAGAACTATGTTAATTCATGTATAAACATGAATAGTAATATAAATTACAGTACGATAGCCCAAGAGGTGTAAACGCATATATTGTAAGTCATTGTATTATTTCGTTCATTGTTTGTTTATATCTCCTTTTTAAATGTAACTAACCAAATAAAAATATTTTAAAAATGAAAAAGAATGCAATGGGAATATATCAACAGGATAATATAATATTTGCCGATATAATAACAATATAATTTTTTAGTTCAGAGGTCTTCAAACTTGGCAACTTTAAGGCTTGTGGACTTCAACTCCCAGAATTCTCCAGCCAGCATAGCTGGCTGGAGAATTCTGGGAATTGAAGTCCACAAGCCTTAAAGTTGCCAAGTTTGGAGGCCATTGTTTTACCCTGTCTGAATGGCAAAACGGAGGCCAGACCCACAAGATGGGAGTTAAGGAGAGACCTTACCATCTGGTTCTTAAGAGCCCCTTCGAACTTAAGGCCTCTCTGGCATGAGCCTCGCCCGTCTATCACCACCACGGCGTAGCCGAGGGACGCCAGCGTGTTCAGCCGCAGGTACTTGATCCCTTTGAAGGAATTATTCACTAGTTGGACCTAGGAGACAAGCAGAGGGAAAGCGAGGGTAGGAGGAAACAAGGCACCCGTCCGTAATGGAACCAGCTCTTTTGCAGGGGATCCAACTTCCTGTAAGATCTGGATTTTGAAAAGGTTGCCAAGGTAGCCACAACGATGCTTTTTTATTTTAGAAACATAGAAACATAGAAGTCTGACGGCAGAAAAAGACCTCCTGGTCCATCTAGTCTGCCCTTATACTATTTCCTGTATTTTATCTTACAATGGATATGTATGTTTATCCCAGGCATGTTTTAAATTCAGTTACTGTGGATTTATCTACCATGTCTGCTGGAAGTTTGTTCCAAGCATCTACTACTCTTTCAGTGAAATAATGTTTTTCTCACGTTGCTTTTGATCTTTCCCCCAACTAACTTCAGATTGTGTCCCCTTGTTCTTGTGTTCACTTTCCTATTAAAAACACTTCCCTCCTGAACCTTATTTAACCCTTTGACATATTTAAATGTTTCGATCGTGTCCCCCCTTTTCCCTTCTGTCCTCCAGACCAGCGTTTCCCAACCGGTGTGCCGCGGCACACTAGTGTGCCGCGAGACACGGCCAGGTGTGCCGCGAAGCTCCTGGGAAGCTCCAGCTGGGCGGGGCGCTGCCTGCGTCCCTGCCTGAGTGTCGTCCTGTGGATGGTCTTGGGCTTCACAGTCGCTTCCTGGTTCCCTCTCCTCCCACCGCCTGTGTCTCCCGCTGTCGCCTCCCACCAAGCCGGCGGCCGTTGCCGTGGGTTCCTCGAGTGGGAGCTGCCGCTTCCCTCCGGCCAGCCCAGCCACGTTGCTGTAGAAAGCACAGAGGTTATTGCCACCGCTTCTGCCTCCACTCAGGGAGCCACCGTGGTCACTGTGACTTTTCCTCTCACTCAGCTCAACCACGATGGCTCCCTGAGTGGAGGCAGTGGCGGCGGCAATAACTTCTGCACTTTCTACGGCAGCGTGGCGGGGCTGCCTGGAAGGAAGCGGCAGCTCCGGCCCAAGGAATGAGTCGCTGGCAGTAGACACAGGCGGTGGGAGGAGAGGGAACCAGGAAGCAACCGTAAAGCCCAAGACCAGCCACAGGATGACCTTCAGCCAGGGGCGCCAGGACTGCGCGCAGCCATGGTGGGAGTAGCGTGAGAAAGAGAGGATTCCATCCCACGAGGAGACGCCCACCGAGCTGCCTGCTTGTCCTCGCGCCTCGTTGCTACCTCCTGCCTTTTTCCAGGGGCCTTTGGAAGGTACCCAGGGAAGGGGGGGGATTGGGGGTGGCTGCAGCGGCTTCTCGTCCTCCTCATCTAGCTGCTAACGCCCGCCCGGCCCCTCTTGCAGTCCCTTCACCGTGCGCTTTTGTCCCAGGCTGTCAGCGAAAGGGCTACAGGACAGGCGGGGCAGACGTTCTTCTCACAGCTGAGGCAGGATTTGGAATGTCGGGTGTGTGTGCGTGCGGGCTCCGCATCCCCCTGCCACCCGGAACTTTTAAAATAAGAAAAACCTTCGCCGGCCTCCGCAGAGAAGAAAGGAAGGGAGAGAAAGAGAGACAGAGAAAGAAAGGCAGAGAGAGAGAGAGAGAGAGAGACATAGCAAGAGAGACAGAGAGAGAGAGAGAGAGAAAGAGAGACAGAGAAAGAGAAATAGAGAGAAAGAAAGAGAGCTAGCAAGAGAGAGAGAAAGAGAGACAGAGAGAGAGAAAGAGATAGCAAGAGAGACAGAGAAAGAGAGAGAGAGAAAGAAAGAGAGAGAATGAAAAGAGAGATAGCAAGAGAGGCAGAGAGAAAGAAAGACATATAGGGAGGGAAGGAGGGAGAGAGAAAGAGAGCAAAAAAGAGAGGAAGAAAGAAAGAGGGATGGAGAGAGAAAGAAGGGAAGGAAGGAAGAGAGAGAAAGAGTGAGGGAGAAATAGAGCGAAATGGAGGAAGTTTTCTTTTTTGTCAAAACTTTTCTTTAGCGCCCCCCCCCCCCCGGTTCAGGGTTCCCCAGGATTTTGAAAATATGAATAATGTGCCGCGGCTCAAAAAAGGTTGGGAAACACTGCTCCAGACTATACAGATTGAGTTCATGAAGTCTTTCCTGATAGGTTTTATGCTTAAGACCTTCCACCATTCTTGTAGCCCGTCTTTGGACCCCTTCAATTTTGGCAATATCTTTTTGTAGGTGAGGTCTCCAGAACTGAACACAGTA
The DNA here is from genome assembly GCF_031021105.1 of Erythrolamprus reginae. NCBI lineage: Eukaryota > Metazoa > Chordata > Lepidosauria > Squamata > Dipsadidae > Erythrolamprus > Erythrolamprus reginae. The sequence goes on from NC_091950.1 coordinate 11,283,108, forward strand.
CAGTGATCCCCCGCTCGTTGCGAGGGTTCCGTTCCAGGACCCCCCGCAACGAGCGGGTTTTCGCGAAGTAGCGCTGCGGAAGTAAAAACACCATCTGCGCATGTGCAGATGGTGTTTTCAACTTCCGCAGCGCTAGCGAGGAGCCGAAGATTGGGGGCGGCGCGGGTGTTTTAAAACGTCCCCGCCGACATGGGGGCTCGCTAGCACCCCCCCAAACCCGGGTTGGGTTGGGGGTGCGAAATGACTTGGAGGAATGTGAAGCTGAAACCGGCCGATTTGGACTTCCCATTCCTCCAAGTCACTTCGCCGCTCGTGTCCTGGCTAAACCGGGCAGCAGGAGACAGGCTTTGAGTTTTGGCTGCGGGGCGAGGGAGTTAGGAAAGTCCTACTTCTCCCCCCGCAGCCAAAAACTCAAAGCCTGTCTCCTGCTGCCCGGTTTAGCCAGGACACGAGCGGCGAAATGACTTGGAGGAATGTGAAGCTGAAACCGGCCGGTTTGGACTTCCCATTCCTCCAAGTCACTTCGCCGCTCGTGTCCTGGCTAAACCGGGCAGCAGGAGACAGGCTTTGAGTTTTGGCTGCGGGGCGAGGGAGTTAGGAAAGTCCTACTTCTCCCCCCGCAGCCAAAAACTCAAAGCCTGTCTCCTGCTGCCCGGTTTAGCCAGGACACGAGCGGCGAAATGACTTGGAGGAATGTGAAGCTGAAACCGGCCGGTTTGGACTTCCCATTCCTCCAAGTCACTTCGCCGCTCGTGTCCTGGCTAAACCGGGCAGCAGGAGACAGGCTTTGAGTTTTGGCTGCGGGGCGAGGGAGTTAGGAAAGTCCTACTTCTCCCCCCGCAGCCAAAAACTCAAAGCCTGTCTCCTGCTGCCCGGTTTAGCCAGGACACGAGCGGCGAAATGACTTGGAGGAATGTGAAGCTGAAACCGGCCGGTTTCAGCTTCACATTCCTCCAAGTCATTTCGCCGCTCGTGTCCTGGCTAAACCGGGCAGCAGGAGACAGGCGGTGGGCTGGGAGCCGCAGGCGAAAGGAGCTCGGGCATTGTTCTCCGGACCCCGCCCGCAGCCTGGAGAGGGAAAGGGCCGCCGCGGGGCTGAGCGGGCGGGGTCCGGAGAACAATGCCTGGCGCCGCGCTCCGATGCCCGAGCTCCTTTCGCCTGCGGCTCCCAGCCCACCGCCTCGCTGGTTGGCTTCTCCTCCTGCTCAGCCTCGCCTCGGCCTTTGTGCGCGGCTTGTCCCGACAGCCCCCTACCCTAGCACTTTGAATCCAGCAGCTTCTGCTGGATACGGGCGGTGGGTGGGACGAGCGGCGCGGAAGCCAGGGGCTGTGGCAGCTCGCCCCCCCATCGCCCGTATCCAGCAGAAGCGGCGGGATTCAAAGTGCTGGGGTGGGGGGTGTCCCGACAGCCCCCCACCCCAGCACTTTGAATCCAGCAGCTTCTGCTGGATACGGGCGGTGGGTGGGACGGGCGGCGCGGAAGCCAGGGGCTGTGGCAGCTCGCCCCGCCCATCGCCCGTATCCAGCAGAAGCGGCGGGATTCAAAGGGATTCAAGGCTAACTTCTGCGCTTGGCTTGAGGACTCAGCTGGGAAGCGGCACGGGTGTTTTAAAAGGTCTCCGCCGGCATGGGGGGCTTCCTACCACCACCCCCGAACCCCCAACCCGGGTTTGGGGGGTGCTAAGAAGCCCCCCATGCCGGCGGAGACCTTTTAAAACACCCGTGCCGCTTCCCAACTGAGTCCCGAAGCCAAACGAACCCGGGTGGCCGGGCGAGCAGCGAGCAAATGGTGGGTGGCCGGGCGAAGGGCGGGCGAACGGAGGGCGAGCGGGTGCTGGGGGGGGCTTCTCGCCCTCCCGCCAGCAAGAGGGGAAAGACCCAGGGAAGCCGCCCAGCAGCTGATCTGCCCGGCGGGGAACACCATCTACGCATGTGTGGCCATAGGAAAAAAGGGCGCACATGCGCAGATGGTGTTTTTACTTCCGGGTTGAAAAATCGCGATGTAGCCCGTTCGCAATGGTCGGGGACGCAATAACCGGGAGATCACTGTATTCCAAATGTGGTCTCACCAGCGCTCTATATAGCGGAATCATAATCTCCCTCTTCCTGCTTGTTATACCTCTAGCTATGCAGCCAAGCATCCTACTTGCTTTCCCTACTGCCCGACCATACTGTCAGAAATCACTACTCCTAAATCCTTCTCTTCTGAAGTTTTTGTTTGTCTGTCTGTCTGTCTGTCTGCCTGCCTGCCTACCTACCTACGATATCTATCTATCTATCTATCTATCTATCTATCTATCTATCTATCTATCTATCTATCTATCTATCTATTTATCTATCGAATTTCTACGCCGCCCTTCTCCAGGGGACTCAGGGTGGCTTACAGCATAAAATAAATACAAAATTACGGATAAAATTATACACCCTGTCCTAAAACACAAGACTTTAAAATTCCCAGCATTAAACCCATTCATAAATCAAGGGCTTGTCACACTGTCTATAGAAGGCCTGATGTTTATGGGAACTTGGGAGGGGTGATTTTCAGGAGGGAGCAGATGCAACAGCCACAAAACATCCTTTCAAGGGGTTCAAGGCTATCCTATGCCCACGCACCTGGGCGGTAGCGGAAGCAGGACTGGCCACGCTGGCACAATCTGAGTAGGCAACGAGACAAGTTAGTGGGTGGGCGACAAGGGATGTGAATTTTCAATTAAATCGGGAAAATCAGATCCAGGTTTCCCCGTGTGGGCGCCAGGATGGCTCCAGCAATCAATTGGAACTTTGAGGAGCACTTTGACTCGGACTCTGATTTGGTTTGGATGCCGCCTGGAACCTTGACAGCAGCTTTGGGAGAGCCATGACCTGGACGACCTGAGAACCTCGCTTACCTGAGGGCCCCCGTAGACAAAGAGCACCGTGGGATGCTTCTTCCCAGGTTGGAGGTCGTGTGGCTTGTAGACCATCCCGTAGAGCTCGACATCCGACTGGGTGCGGAAGTGAAAGATTTCGGGGGGGATGTAATCCGCAGGGCAGCCTGCAAGACACGGGAAGGAGAGTCACACCGGATCACCCGCAGGCAGTGCCACCTTCTCACCAAGGAAGGTGACCTGGTGGTGCAACATTTCCTTTGTGGCCTGCTAGCCATTGACCTTTCTAGCAGCCGAATCAGAGGAGGAGGAGTTGGGAGTCAAGGTCAGCATCAAGGCAACAGAGAGAGAGAGAGAGAAGGGGAGAAACAGAGAAAGCAAACGAGAGAGACATTAAGAGAGAAAAGGGGAAGGGGAAATAGAGGGAAGAGAAAGAGAAAGGGAGCAACAGAGAGAGAGAGAAAGGGAGAGAAAGACAGTAAGATAGGAAGGGGGAAGAGAAAGAAAGGGAATGAGAAAGAGAGAACAGGAGCAACAGAGCGAAAGAGAAAGGGAAAGAAAAAGGAAAACAGAAAGAAAGTAAGAATGAAAGGGGGAAGGGAGAGAAAGGGGGAAGAGAAAGAAAAAGAATGAGAGAGAGGAAGGAAGCAACAGAGAGAGAGAAAGGGAGAGAAAGACAGTAAGAGAGAAAGGGGGAAGAGAAAAGAAAGGGAATGAGAAAGGGAGCAACAGATAGAGAGAAGGGGAAAGAAAGAAAGAAAGAAAGAAAGAAAGAAAGAAAGAAAGGGGGAAGAAAAAGAAAGGGAATGAGAAAGAGAGAACAGGAGCAACAGAGAGAGAGAGAGAAAGAGAAAGCAAAAAGGGAAACAGAAAGAAAGTAAGAATGAAAAGGGGAAGGGAGAGAAAGGGGGAAGAGAAAGAAAAAGAATGAGAAAGAGAGGAAGGAAGCAAGCAACAGAGATAGAGAGAAGGGGAGAGAAAGACAGTAAGAGAGAAAGGGGGAAGAGAAAGAAAGGGAGCAACAGATAGAGAGAGGGGGGGAGAGAAAGAAAGGGGGAAGAGAAAGAAAGCGAATGAGAAACAGAGAAAGGGAAAGAGAGAGCGAGACATTAAGAGAGAAAAGGGAAAGGTAGAGAAAAGGGGAAGAAAAAAGAAAGGGAATGAGAAAGAGAGAAAGGGAGCAACAGAGAGAGAGAAAGGGGAGAGAAAGACAGAGAGAAAGAGGAAAGAGAAAGAAAGGGAATGAGAAAGAGAACAGGAGCGAAAGAGAGAGAGAAAGGGAAAGAAAAAAGGGAAAGAGAAAGACAGTAAGAATGAAAGGGAAAAGGGAGAGAAAGGGGAAGAGAAAGAAAAAGAATGTGAAAAAGAAGAAGGGAACAACAGAGAGAGAGAAAGGAAGGAATGAAGGAAGGGAGGGAGAGAGGGGGTGGGAGAAAAGGGGAATAGGGTTTTTATGTGGTGAATTTTTGAAGCAACCTGGAGTCACCGATGTGTGTGTTGGGTAGCAATATATATCTTTATATTAATTTAATTTAATTTAATCAATTAATGAATGTCCATCAAGTGGAAAGGGTGGGGCAGAAACGGTCAATCCCCATTTCTCCCCCCCAGTTCCACAGAGAAGCTGGCTCACCCCTTATTCCTAAAACCGCAAGGCAAAGCTTGGCCCGCTCTGTGTGAAACGCCCAACCCTCGGTGACCTGTGGCTGAATTCGGATGCCAGGGCTCAATTTTTACTCACTGGCTGCTTCCATCATGCTGGCCCAAAACTTTGGCTGTTTGTGAAGGGGGTCTTCGTCTGAGCCGCTCAGTTTGTAAACGTGCACACAGGGAGGGGTCCTGACGCTACTGTAGTGACTGATGAACATATCGAAGTTCTGCAAGAGAAGAGTCACAACTTTAGTGTCACTTTGACTAAATAAATAAATACAGAATTATGCACATACCCACATATATTATACGGCACAGAGAAACAACACAGTAGTTTGGATGTATACGTGTACATGGTGAGAGAAACGAATCTCGAGAGTTTGCCAGACAGATGGCTGTTCCAGAATTTGTTAGTCCAGATCTCTTCAAGTTGCCACAGTTGGGAAACACTGCACTAGAGTGTTGTGGGTTCCATTCTAACCTGGTGGACCGGTTGCCAGAGGTCGGTTTTCAGCCCCAGAGAAACTGACCTGACTCATGGAACAGCTGTGGGAGAAGCCCAGGGTGGTGAGTCGCACGACCTCGCCAGGAGATTCGTAGCTGACCACGTACAGGTGATGTTCCAAAGGGGTATCCTTCGTGCCCTGGAAATACACTAGCTTTGTTTCTTCGTTGACCCAAATCTGGAGAGACAGAGAGAGAGAGAGAGGATGAGAGAGGCCGAGCGCAGGTGAAAAACTGTTTTGAGAGGCAGAATTATGGGAGGCCAAATCAGAGATCATTTCAGCTACACATTATTATTATCTATTATTATTATTATTTAATTAGATTTCTATGCCGCCCTTCTCGAGGCAAATCAAGGCAGTGTACAACAGTGAATTGGAAAATTCTTGATTTTGTATTTTTTATGCTGTAAGCCACCCTTGAGTCTCCTGAAGAAGGGTGGCATAGAAATCCAAATAGATGCATGGATGGATGGACGGATGCATGGATGAATGCCTGCTAAAGGAAAAAGGCATTTGTGTGTTTGTGTGTGTCAGAGAGAGAGAGAGAGCCTTTGAGTTGTTTTTTGTTGTCTGGTGACTGCCTGAACAAGTCCCTGCAGCTGTCTTGGAAAAAAAATTTTTTTAAGGGGTTTGTCCTTGCCATCTTTCTTGGGCTGAGAGTATGTGACTGGCCCAAAGTCACCCAGCTGACTTTCATGCCTAAGGCGAAACTAGAACTCACCGTCTCCTGGTGATTGGCCCAAAGCCACCCAGACATATTTCATGCCTAAGGCAGGACAAGAACTCAGTGGGACCTATCCTGGTGCCTTATCCACTACACTAACCCCTCTCTCTGACTGCTGCAGTAGGAAACCATCAGTCAGAAACCAGAGAAGCAGCGGAAAAGACCTGAAATGGTGTTTGTTTACGCTGGGAGAGGAAAAGCCTCCGTACCTTGTATCCATGTCGGGCCAGAACCTCCCACTCTCCACTCGTGAGGGCCACTTCTTCCTTCAGAGGGCATTTGAAGTCACCTGCAAAGACAGAACACAGTTGGGTGTCAATTCCACAACTGCTCCCTGAAATCAGCTGCGAGGGCAACACAACAGCTGGCTGGACTAGGCTTCCATCATCCCATTTTGCTAGGAGAAACATAGAAACATAGAAGTCTGACAGCAGAAAAAGACCTCATGGTCCATCTAGTCTGCCCTTATACTATTTCCTGTATTTTATCTTACAGTGGATCTATGATTATCCCAGGCATGTTTAAATTCAGTTACTGTGGATTTACCAACCATGTCTGCTGGAAGTTTGTTCCAAGGATCTACTACTCTTTCAGTGAAATAATATTTTCTCACGTTGCTTTTGATCTTTCCCCCAACTAACTTCAGATTGTGTCCCCTTGTTCTTGTGTTCACTTTCCTATTAAAAACACTTCCCTCCTGAACCTTATTTAACCCTTTAATATATTTAAATGTTTCGATCATGTCCCCCCTTTTCCTTCTGTCCTCCAGACTATACAGATTGAGTTCATGAAGTCTTTCCTGATACGTGTTATGCTTAAGACCTTCCACCATTCTTGTAGCCCGTCTTTGGACCCCTTCAATTTTGTCCATATCTTTTTGTAGGTGAGGGCTCCAGAACTGAACACAGTATTCCAAATGTGGCCTCGCCAGCGCTCTATATAAGGGGATCACAATCTCCCTCTTCCTGCTTGTTAGACCTCTAGCTATGCAACCAAGCATCCTACTTGCTTTTCCTACTGCCACACTGCTCACCCATTTTGAGACTGTCAGAAATCACTACCCCTAAATCCTTCTCTTCTGAAGTTTTTGCTAACACAGAACTGCCAATGCAATCTGAGTATTGCATTGGCAGTTCTGTGTTAGCAAAAATCTTGGGTCTCTCTGAGCTTGGGTTACTTTCCCTGCAGACTAGGTACGAGGGTCGGCCAGAAAGTAATGCACCATTTCCCCCCCCCTCATCCTACAATAATGGTATGAACGTGAAACTTTACATATACGTTATTTGAATTGTCAGGAGCGTGTGTGTAAATTTTGTGTTTGTTCAGACAGATAGCGTAGCTGCAGCAGTGTTTCGAAACAGCGTCTGTAAGTGATGTACGTTACAAGCAGCATGTCGTCATTGAATTTCTCACTGCGGAGAAAGAAAACTGTTGGGAACATTCACAAATGTTTGCGTATGGTTTATGGAGAATCTGCAGTCGACAGAAGTACGGTTAGTCGCTGGGCACAGAGGGTGAGACGGATCGGCAGAGCTCTAAGATTTGCAGCGTTCAGGGCAGCCAGCCACAGCTGTCACACCTGAGAAGATGCAGCTGATGTTGGCCCACTAAAGCAGTGATTTTCAACCTTTTTTGAGCCATGGCCATAGTTCCCTCTAAGCTGAGCAGTGAGCAATCGCTCACTTAAAAATCACCATCAACTCAGAGTTTTCCAAACCTGCCCAGAAGCCGAGAGGGAAAGAGTGAGAGGGAAGGAGAGAGAGAGGAAGAGAGGAAGAGAGAGAAACAGATAGAAAAAAGAGAGGAAGGAAAAGAGAAAGAAAAAGAATGGGAGTAAGGAAGAGAGAAAGAAAATCAAAATCTCGTTTGAAACTAGCTCAACTATTTAAGTGGCATTTTGATATTGATAGAGTTGCCCTATTATGAGCTCACTGTTATAGACACACAGTACAGTATTTTATTTTGAAATTCTCTGAGGCAAAACAGGGTGGGTTTTTTATTTGTTTGTTTGTTTGTTTGTCTATCTATCTATCTAT